>NC_050174.1:6990569-7270569 GCF_008315115.2 Sander lucioperca
TGTTTTAATCTTTGCCCTCAGCCCTGATGTTGTATCATGTGAAAATACAATAAATAAACAAACCGGGGAATGACTCGTGATTTTTCAAGTAGCTTTATTTCCAAACTGGAGAGAGAAGGTGACAGATGGCGGATAGAAGATTGTAAAGCTCAGACAATGCAGTTTAGTCCAAACACAGTAGGAGAAGAAACAGTACAGGCAGTTTCAGGGGAGAGCATGGTGATCAAGAGACAGATTACTGCATCTGTCACCTTTTAGCCATAATTCATACTTTTTAAAATAAACAAAGCAGCAGTCTCACCACATAAACCCATGGTTGGGGGATTTGAGCAGCATTGCAACTCATATTTATTGGAAACGGCCATGGATTCATGGCCTCTGTGGCTATTTTTGTTGTAATTGCGTTGCTATAGCTGTTTGTATTTCAGGAGAGAAAATAACCCTTTCAGATGAGTGAAGGGAACAGATGTTTAAGTGCACAGAGCTCTTACTCTCAACCATTTTGTTTTATCAGTTATTTGAATCTCCAAACATCTCTGTGTGGTATGGATTGTAGCCTGCAAAAAGCCTGCAAATCATCCAACTGAAACAGGCTACGGGTGCTAATAACATTTTCATGTTCGATTACTTTTTCAGGAAAACAGAGAGATTTTCCTGCTGCAGTATGCTTAAAAAAATGTACATCCATGAATGTGCTTGTATTTCTGATTGAACATTTTGCTGTACTATAACTTGATGAAACAATGACATATGTTACATTTGTAGATTCTGCATTATGCACATAACTCAAAGTTTGTGTTCCTTCAATTCAACACAAATACATCCCAAACTCATATATAGCTCAATCTCCACAAAGCAAGAGCTCGACGACACAAATCAATTCAGCTCTTATTAAAGATATTACAAATCTGTACAGTGATCTCGCTCTTTGATATCAGTTCCACTTTGCTTGACTTTCAGAATAAAAGCACAGTAGCCTAACTGAACAATAAATAGGTAACAGACAGAAAACACAAAATAGTTTGTAAATAAATAATACAGTGTTTTGAATCTTTTCCTCTCGTCACATACACCATATATAAAGTAATACTTCATTAAAGCAACACAGAGCCAGATATCACTGAGTCAGGCTGATGTCCTATAAGGCTCTTTGGTCCCTAGAGGGTGTTCACTAAATAGCCATGTACTGATAAACACTGACTTTCAGTTCAATAAGACTTAACTCAATGTAGCAATGTCCATACTGATCTGTCCATCAAGTAGAAACATTCACAAAGTGATGTCTGCACCAGGAATTCTGGTCTCTACTCTTATCAATATTGCAGTAGATCTGCAGTACATAGCAGCCTGATGAGGCACTGACACTCTTTACAGAAAAGCATTAAAGTCAACACGTGCACGCACGCACACACGCACACACACACACACACACACACACACACACACACACACACACACACACACACACACACAGGTCAGCAGTATTAGACAATTAGTAAATTGAAGTGTTGCTGCTGACAGCCCTTGTCCCATTGAGTCAATAAGCCTGTGTGCTGTTCACATTTAAAGACACATTTTCTGTTCTTTTTCATCAAGGAATCTGACAGAGCCTCAGTCTCATGGTGAGAATAATAAATGTACCATTTATGCTCTTGCCTCTCAGCTATAAACCAAATGTGCCATGTTGAGGTCCACTGCAGGTGACAATGTGCCAGAGGCGTTGGTAAAGAGTGACTCAACCAAATGGTTCTCAGAATAACCCATGTAGGCGTAATTAGGGATAACATTACACATCCATAATTGCATTGTTTATGTGTCCTTTACAGTCAATGTAAATGTCTACCCGCTTAATCAGGGTTCTGGAAAATAACGTTGAATAATAAGAATCTAGTTTTTTTTCAGTCTTCATCGGATGCACCTCCCATTAGATACTGTGAATAACATTTGAAACACTTTCAAGAGGCTAAAAAGAGTTTTGATTGTTCCTCAAATGTCATTGTCACATCCGTGTTCATTAAAAGGATTGCTCAATCCAGTCCATTGGTGTGAAAGTCCAGGTTAAGTTAAATAGCATGAAACAGCAAAGCTAAGAGGATGAGGATGATCACATTGTCTTCTTTTCACATCTCACTAACATTTTGTTGTTTACTTTTAAGTCCAAAATCCCCCACACTTAAGCTTATTCTGTATTTCATAAAAGGTGACAGCCATGAGTTTCATTACAAACAACCTGATTGTCCATTATGACCCACACCAAGCCACAAGCAAGGTGTCTGATGTGCATGCTTTCCTTATGAAAGCCCTCAAGTTCAATTTGAAAGGGTGCCCTTGTCTGTGCCATCACGCTTGAAATTGTCAGAAACCTTCTCTTGTTGTTGTTGTTGTTGTTGCTGCTGCTGCTGCGTGTTTTAGATAAAAATCAGGGGAACACATGTTTGCCCTGCAGCTGGGCAAATTAGGACTGCAGATGTAAGAAATCACCACTAAGCTTGTGTGCTCCTTGTGCTCTGTATCGATAAATAAATGGCCATAGGCTCACAGAAACCTAAGGTCACTTTTCTTATTTATACTTGTTTTCTTTTCCCATTAGTCCTGTAGAATTTAATAATTACAACATATTATATATTTTACATTAAACTGTCTGTATTCTTATTTAGGAGTTCATTCTCAACTGTTCTTCTGCTTCCCTCTGTCAGTTTTATAAAGAGTGTATAGCCTACATTTCTTCAATGATTCTGCACCGCCTGTGCCCCAGCATTATCCATAATTCAATGTGATCTGGAGATAAAACTTTGTAATCAAAATACGTGTAAAGCAGTCAAGTATTGAGTGCTGCCTCTATTCCATGTCCTGTTTTCATCCCACACCATGTAAAAATGTATGCGTGTATCTGCTGAAAGCTGCGATTTCACAGTCCAAGTTGCCTGTTTGGCACACTGTGGCTGTAAAAGAGTGTCTCTCAGTTCTGAACTTCATGCTGGAATTTCCACAGTTCAACATTTTTTTAAGACAGCCCTTTGAGTGTTCGGAAATGGAAATTGTTGATTTTTATATGCTTTTTGAGTTCATGTCCTATACAGGGGATATGTATGCTAAAAGAAAGTACCCTTGGTGCTACTACACAGTATCTTTTTGAAGGCCTTTCTGAAGTCTTTGTTGAAAATGGTGTAGATGACTGGGTTGAGTGAGGAGTTGCAGTAACCGATCCAAAAAAAAAACGTAAAGAGTGGACCAGGGATGGCACATGTCTCCGGACACACTGCCTGCAGAGAGTAGGAGAAGAAGAACGGGAACCAGCACACCACAAAGACACCGATTACCACCGCCAGAACAAATGTGAAACGCTTCTCTCTGTTAACCATCGCTTTACGCCTCGCTGCTCCAGGGTCGTTCTCTGCTTTTGACCTTCTCCCTGGCACCAGCCGAGCCCCCTTCGAAGTGGCGATCATGTCCCGGTAACGCTTGACTGAGGCCGGGGAGTGGACCCCCCCTCCTGCAGGTGATCCTGGCATGCTGGTGCTGCCTCGGCCTCCTCCATGGCTGTGCTCCATATCGCTGTCTGTGCTTGAGCTGTCACCATTGTTATTGTCAGCTTTTTTTCCTCCCTGCCGTTTGCCCTTCTTCCCCTTCTCTTTAGTCTTGGCAGGGGCAGACTGAGGCACAGAGGAGGGAGTTGAGGGGCCAAGAGGAGAAGTATCAAGGGAGGTTGTAACAGGGGTCATGGCTAGAGAAGGGGATGGAGGTTGCAGAAGATTATTGGAGGTGGGATTCTGGGAGGTTTGAGTCTCTCCTGGGGAAGGAGAAGGAGTGATGGCGAGGGTTGGGGGTCTGACATTGGATGTTTTGTTCGATGACGGGGGTGTGCTTTCTTCATCATCCTTCCCGTTGGCTTGTACATGTCGTGGAGGCTGACTTGGTGTAGCAGAGCCGACCCCATCCTTCCTGGGCTCTCCTGGTGGACAACGTGTTCTCTGTTTGGCAATTTGGTAGATTCTTATGTTGACCAGAATCATGATGAGGCATGGAGCAAAGAAGGAGCCGATGGTGGAGTAAAGGATGTACCAGCGTTCATCATTCAGCCTGCACTGAGGTCCCCTCTCACTCCCCTCATCCCCTCCTTCGCTTTTGTTCAGTGAGAGCAGGGGAGGGAAAGAGATGACGGCAGAGATGAGCCACACCACCACGATAGCGGCTTTGATGCGTTTGGGAGTCCGCTGACGCCCGTAAGTAACCCTGGAAATTGACAGGAAGCGGTCCAGTGAGATGGCGCACAGGTGCACAATGGAGGAGGTGCAAAACAGCACATCCAGCGCTAGGTAGATCTCACACCACAGAGATTTGAAGTACCAGTAGCCAAGCAGTTCATTGGCCAGAGAAAAGGGGATGATGAGTGTGGCCACTAAAATGTCTGCAGCAGCCAGTGACACTAAAAACAGATTCTGCGGTCCTCGGAGAGACCGGCTGGTCAGGACAGCGATGATGACCATAATGTTCCCCACGATGGTAAAGAGGACCATCAAGGTTATAGCGGTGGCGAAGGCCGCCGTGGCTTCAGGGGAGTAAGGGGCGAGCTTCAGGATGCTCTGGTTGCAGGGCACGGAGGCTCCGGCGCTGGTCACACTGCTGTTCCAGCCGCTCAGCTCCATGGAGCAGCCGTTCTCCATAACCGAGGCCATGCTGGGATTAGCTTTCCAGCGTTTTTGTTTGGTCACTGAATAAAATGTGTTTCCAAAACCGTTAATTGTTTTAATGATTGTGTTATAAGATTATCATACATTGTCTGTGCACAATACAATACTGTGTTTACACTTTAAATAATATATTTGATTATAATACATTATAATTTGTGTATTTACCTCAGTTGCTCTCGTTGTGTCCCTCTGTTGTTTCCAAACGAGTGCTCCCTTGCATCCTCCACGGGATCTCTTCCAAGTCCATTTTAAGCATACAAAACAGTTCTGGGCAATGCGGCAAGACACAGATCACGGTTTTTCAATTAAAAAGATTTGCCACTTTGTAAAACAGATTACGTCCCACCCCCCCAGAAAAATGGTGATGCTGATTGCTCTGCCCGAAAAACTAAAACTTCTTTAGCGCACGAAGTTTGATTCTTTTCTTTCTTAGTGGGTTAATTACTGTCTTAACGATGAGAAGATTACATTTATAATAATGTCATTTAGATTCGAAAAAACAAGATCGAATGAGAGTAAATAATCTCGACCCCTCTTGAGATCTCCGTGCGTCCTCGTTTGGAGACGCGCGTATAACTGACAGTCTCATCTGAACAGCGAACACTGAATGGTTTAGATAAAGTGAAATAAAGTTACTATGCAATATTTACAGTGATTTACTAATAAAAAGATAGCGTTTCAAATCGAACAACAGAAAGCTCAAAGTTAACCTCAAGCGCTCCAGCTTTGCGCATTAAGAAACATATGAAGTCAAAACGCGTTGTTCCTTCAGTAGTGAAATGATCCCCGGAGAGCAGCTTCAGTCTGTGAGTCTCAGGAGCTGTTTCTCGGTCCTTGGTGCTTCTGTCTCGTCAGAAGTTCACCGGGATACGAAGATACAGCTGTTCCGCTGGCGCACATCGCAGGCTTCCTCACAGAGGCGCAGCAGCATCTTCACTTTGTGAACGGGACCTTACGAGGGAAATCTAATGAGTGAGGTGCCTCCCATCTCCCTCTAGCTCTTCTTTTTAGACCCGGTGATGTCATGGTGGAGCTGTGGGCGTCATGGGTTCCTTACTTTCTCTCTCCCTGTAGCCCCCCCCCCCCCTCCCTCCCTCCCTCTTTCCCTATCTCATAGCTCAGTGGTTCCCAAACTTTTTCACGTTTAGGGCCCCTAAACTGACACAAATTAGACCACGGACCCCCATTCGATAAGATTTTGAACCAGGGTCCCCCATCTGATAGGATTTTTGCTTTTAGATGTTTTATTACAGAAAGTGTATGAAACCCATGACCAAAATAGTAATACATTCTGTCATTGTGTTACTTATGGATGGAATTATAGTGAAAATAAATGATTATCCTTTTTGCCAGGGACCCCCTGGAACCACCTCAAGGCCTCACTTTGGGAACCAATTGTAGTATAGCCTATACCCAAGAGTGACTCAACCAACGCAGTTATATTAGAAATGGCTTGTTGGGTGGCACTGCTTCGTTTAATTAACTCCACAGGACGCTGAGGTGTCCAGCTGAGAGTGCTGAGCTGATGCCATCTGCTTTGCAGTAAACATTTCATTCCAGGGCACTGAATAGCTTTATTCAGTGATCATCATCATCATCATCATCATCATCATCATCATCATCATCATCATCATCTCCTTCAATATGTAGAACAGCACATTTGGCTGATCAATGCTTTTCAATTAAAAAGCCTGTGTGATCTCTCCATCTTTAGACTTTGTTCTTTACACCAGTTTCGATGAAACCTCCAACACCTGCAGTCATTTAGAGCAAATAAACGTTTTCACTGCAGCAGCTGGAGGTCGAGTAAGTTACTGAAGGGCACTGATACTCACGTTTTAGCTTCTCAACCTGGTCACAAGCCTGCTCTCTGATTTTTTTGTTAGGTTAGGTTAAAGGTAAGACCAATGTTTGAGGGTGTACAGGCTGACATACAGCTACAGTTTTGAGGCAGGGTTAAGATTTGTGCACAGTACATGCTGCTGTGCTGTGTTTTATCATGGTCATCCGTGTCCTTAATAAAGATTGCTAGAACACCTTAAAGAAGGACTCACTCCCAGGTGTGAAGCAGTCATTACAACCATCACATAAACATTGCAGTGAAAGTGAATCATTTCCTTATGAAATATGGTCCAGTAAAATTATAAAGTCATACTCAGCTATACCTCTCCCTCAAAACCGACTGGGTAAATGCACTGTGTTACCTTCCACCTCTGCTCATTGTACGAGCTGCAGGGCAAGAGTATACAGCTCTTCTTTTCTGCGCTCATGCATTTAAGTCACTTGACTTCCATTTAGATTCCTCTGCACCCTGCAACACTTCCTCCCCCAAGAAGCACAGGTATCCACAGAACACCTCATGATCTGTTACCTACCTGAGATCAAGTGCTCAATTGTTCAATTATCGAGTGAAACTTACGTCATGCTGCTGTTTTACTGAGCCATAAATTAAACAGTAACAGAGTTTATCCTGTGGTGTTTGTGGCCTCTGTGATATAAACTCACACAAACAAACAATACACACACACACATTCACCAGCCTACACATGGACACACACAATCTTATGAATGGTGTGTGGGTAGGAGGTCCTGTTTACTTGTTTTTGTAGTGCGTCCCCCACGCATTGCTGCTTTAATGAGAGAGAAACCCAGCTAGCCACCAATGGAATTACATTTGGGAGCCCTGCTCTCTGATTGTGTGACCTGAAGCAGCAGCCAATAATGGTTTGTACATTTTCCGCTCCACGCTACACATTCTAAATATAAAGGGAAAGAGAATACAGCTTTAGCGGGAGAGTGCACTCCAATCAAGTGTCTCTGTTTCCATGGGTGAACTGTGCTTAGTAACACGCTGAAAATGCATTCTGGGGGAGAGGGTTGTGTCACTGATGCCAAGGTTATAGAGACTGAGCAGCACACAGCGTTCAGTGCACAGTACATCGCTTCTGAATCGTTGTTGTGTAAGAGTATGTGGTATACAAACACACACACGCACGCACGCACGCACGCACGCACACACGCACACACACACACACACACACACACACACACACACACACACACACACACACACACACAGTAAACAAATCTGGAGGAAATTCTCCCTTCATGGATCACGCACCGTGGATCAGTAATTCTTGCTTGAAATCCACACTGCACCTAGTCTGTTAAAAGACATCCACTCTTTGACAAAACTTTTTCCATTCAAAACACCTCCTGAAGTCTTGGTACGGGAAGATTTAACACAACTAAGAAGAAGTGAAGAAAAATTGTCTTTAAGACTGTTTCCCAAATGAGTGCCAAATAACTGCAGGTCAGCAGTGTTGTGGTGGGAGTCTGTGCGCATTATGTTTCAGGTCCAAATCAATTATAGCATAGTATCTGCCCTTTGGATGCTCTCAATTTTTTTTTGACTTACTGGCTTGCTTCTGCCTCCTGTTTTTTCTGTGTGCATGCTCATGCACCTTTATGAGGACCAGTTTGCTTTTTTTAAATTGAGAGTTTGGAAACTGTACATTTTGACCAGCAAAGGGGGTACGACTTTATCAAAAATTGGAATACAGTTTAGCTTACGTGAAGATACTGTTTGGGGTTAGGCATAGTTGTGATGTTAAAGGTTACCGTTGGGGAAAAAGGCAGCTGTTCCAAACCTTTTTTGGCTTTTGAAGTATAGTCTACTTGCAACCCCTTGTCACAGGTTGCATTTGACTATGAGTTGCAAGCATATCAACCAAATAGAGATTCTTTTTTGGTTTTAGAGGCCTGAAGAGGTAAAATGACTCAGTATTTCACAATAAAAACAAAGATTGGAAAAGTAAGTCTGAAAAAATATACATAGTAGAATATGTTTTAATTTTATTTCCTATGTATGTTCATATTCTTGTGACTCTTCCACTGGACTCATTGGAATACATCCTATCAGTGAGTGCCCTCAGCGGTACAGTGTGAGAGTGTGTGTAACCTGCAAGCAATTACATGGAGCTCTCCCAGATGGTCACACAGTCATTTTCCTTACTGCATTTGTAATGATGACAACTGCTGCTTGTGTGTATGCACGTGTGCATGTATGCGTGTGTGTGTGTGTTTGTGTGTGTGTTGTATCACCATATTATAATTCCCCCAGCTAAAAATATTATTAGCAATTTTCTCTTTATGGGATTTCTTATTGAAATTGAGTGACACAATCTTCAGTTGTGAATAGCAAATATTGTTGTTTGTGATCTCTGTGCAAATGCCTAACCTTTTCTTTTTGTACATACAGTACAGGCATATGCACACACAAACACATTTACACACACCAAAGGGAGGTACTGCCACAGCCTAATGTAATATGCTTGATCCTGACACTAGTTCAATGTGGACGCAGAGTGTGAGTAATGGTTTGAGTCTGTTTTCATTAAGGAGCCTGACTGACTGACAGAGAAGGAGCTGAATGCAGCAAACAAGATGAGAAAGACATTCAAATGAAAGGAGGAAGAGTCTGTTTCCAGTGATAGATAAATGACCAAGTGAGATGATACCAAAAGTCATTTAAATGTGTTAACAGACAACCATGCATTAGGAAACAGCACAGATAGGAAGTGTGTGTGTGTGAGAGAGATGTGTACATGTGGCCTTTCTGTGTTATCGTCATAATAAAAAGGCTGCCACAGTTAATAAACAGTCTACTGGTGCCATCTGCTGGATATTTTTTAATTACCTTTCTGGTCTTTTCAAAAGTTGTCACTAGAGAGCATCACTGTCTCACTACAAACTAATATCCAATGCTTGTCGAAGCTGGTTAGGTGTTAATACAGCAGTGGTGGAGGTGGTATTCAGATTCTTTACTTACTGTAAAAATACTAATACCACACTGTAAAAATACAAGTAAGAGTCCGGCATCGAAAATGTTACTTAAGTAAAAGTATGTAAGGAAAATGTAAAGTACTCAAAGCAAAAGTACCTAATGCAGAAAAATATCCCCTGTCGGCGATTAATTTTCCATCAATCAAATAATTGATAAATCAACTAATTGCTTGAGCTGTAGCTGTGTATTCTGTTGGGTAGCTTAAAGTAACTAGTAACTAAAGCTGTCAGTTTTTAATTGTAGTAAAGTACAAATTACAATATTCCTTCTGAAATGTAGTAGAGTAGAGGTAGAAAGCAACATGAAAAGAAAGGACTCAAGTACTCAAATTTGTAGGCTACTTAAGTACAGTAACTTGAGTAACTATTCTTAGTTGCATCCCACCACTGTACATGTAGTCATTTTTCTTTTGAAACTACCTGCAGTGGTGGAAGAAGTACGCCAATCCTGTACTTTAAATATACCAGTACAATAATGTAAAAATACCCCAAGTAAGTCCTGTTTTCAATATCCTTCTGTAAAAGTATTATCAGCACAATGTACTTAAAGTAATACAAGTGTAATTGCACTGAAATATGACTGTATATTGCATTATTAGATTTTTCATTGTGATGCATGAATGTGTACGCAAGTGAAGACTACGTTTAATGGAAATATCCATTCAAATTTGTTAGATTTTATGCATGTACTTCAATTGATGTAAACCGAATGTGACTGTGAAAGTGAGAGTTTCAGCTGAAGTGAAGTCTTGATCAAACTCCAAGTTTTTTTTTCTGCTCTCTGTCTGGAAAACTATGGCTAATGGAAGGAAGAAGCCAAGTATAACAGTTATGCTTGCGTACATTTTGGGCAATGGATACTTGCAAATGAGAGGACGTAGTTTATTTTAGCTATGGCTATGACAAGAGTGTGGCTGGCATAATTTGCATCAGGGGATGAGGTTAGTGGTGGTAGCTAGTCTTGAATGCACTATTAGTGGTAGTTCTTTGTCATCTCTGCCAAGTTGACTGCATTTTGTTTATGCTGTTTGTCATACAAGATGTTATAACAATTTAATATTCAAAATAGTGTGACTGATTGAGTGAAAATTCATGGAAAGGAGACCTTTACCCATGATAACATGAGGTAACTGTGCCTAATATTCTTGTGACCTATGGTTACTCGGACAAACAGCTGTTGACATGTTTCAACGTAGATTGACGTGGATGTGATAATAGTTAAGCTGGAATCTTGCAAAATGAGGAACCACTATTTGGTCAAACTAAAGCCACATGCATTATGTATTGTTGGTATGCTTATGGGGTTACAAGTCTATGTGAGTAGTTCTTTAGTCGACTTCCTAAACTTGTGATTATAAATGTCCACTACGGCTTTCAGCTCTTTTGAAAGTGTATTGTTGAAAAGAAATCCTTGTGACGAATGTCCAAAGTTTTTCTAGCAAGTTGAGGAAGTGGATGTGAAATTTATGTCAGTGATTATTGAGGTAAAAAAGTAGCCTAGAAATATAGACGCATCCTAGCGGCAGCAAATGTAATGTGTGTCTGGCTTGTCAGGATAGTAGTCAAAAAGGACTTCAGACTGTAAAACCCATTCTCTGTGGATAATCCTCCAAAACACTCAGCAATGCAAATTTGTAATACCTTCTGGTTTAGCAAGAGCAGCAAGAGCTGCAGTGTATGAACTTATGAATTTGTATTGTGGACTATATATTTTCTGTATCTTTTAGGATATAAGAAGTGAAATTTGTGTCACAGCACATATGAAATAAGGAGATTATGCATGAGTAAACAGACTCAGTGTGTTCTCCAGCATGTTTTTATTTTAGTGGAAAAAACTGCAGGAATCAGCCAAACTTTAAAGTGCAGTAATGGACAGTAATAATGCTACACTGTCATAACAACTGTTGAAATAAATAAAAACAAAAATTCTATTACATACATAAAAAACAACTTCTTCCAGCTTGAGTTTACCAAGTGTAATATATCTCAGGATACAGAATGCAATGACACCAACAGTGGTTAGTGCATTTTTTTGTATAAAGTAGACAATACAACTTGAGATTCATCCAGTATTGCCTTAAGTAGTTAACACAGTGTTGTCTCATAAAAAGACCTGTCATGTCACAGTGGTCGTAAATGTGAAGGAATGACTTCCAGTATGAAAATAAGACAGTCCTTGCAAAGATCAAGCACATAAGTCAAACAAAATAACACACAAACACATTCTCACACACACACACACACACACACACACACACACACACACACACACACACACACACACACACACACACTACACAAGTAGGCACCATTCCCTTGAATATAACATGTCAGGGGAATTACCTTATAGCTGCTCCAACTTGCTGGTTCACAATAACAATTGTTCATAACAAGTTTATATTATACTGTAGGAGTTCAGATCCACTGGCCATGTGATGCCAGCAGCACAATTAGCTTTTCTCTGATTGTACAAAGCATATACTTCTGAAATGTACTAGTTCCAATAGTACATACAAGTGCTGATAAAGTCAATGCCTGCAAGAGGCAGGAGAATTAATTGAAAAGAATGCGACCTGTGGTCTTCATCCATGGCAGAGCACGTCAGTCTCAAACTGCAGCAGCTGTCCCATGAAGGCCAGGTTGGGGGAGATGACCTGACGCCGCTGCTTCACAAAGTCAAAGGCCTCATCCAGCTTGACACGCTGCGTGTGCATGAGGTAGGCCAGACATATGGTGGCAGAGCGGGAGATACCTGCCTGGCAATGCACCAGCACCCGACCACCACTCTGCTTCACTGAGTCTGTAGGCGGAGAGTGGAAAGAGGAAGAGAGATCAGCATATTGCGCTTCATTTCACATCAGTTTTTTTTTTTTTACATCATAGAGAATGTTTCACAAGTAGAAATACAAAGAAAGCTTTAAACTGAATGACTGAAGAAACAAACAACCTAGAAATAAAAATGCAGTCACTATTCACCATTATTGAAGTTATAAATCCACCTCTGTGTCCTACTGAACTAAACTTTACAAGGTAAAAGGGGTCAAAAGAAAATAATAAGAGGCTAATAAATTTCTCTTCTGCAACAGACGATTACACTGTTGGTCCATAAATCTAAGCTACAGAATGGATTATAGTGTACAAGCTGCTTAGAGAAATGTTTTGGATATTTCATGTTTCATCAAGAGTGTAAAAAGATGACTCACTCAACTAAGAGGAGACTAATTCACTGTGTGTTCGGTGGGTCTACTGACTTTGTTACATAACAGTGAGCAAATGATGACTGAAGTTCCATCTTAAGGTTACACTTCACACAGGTTGGGAGCTCTGGATGTTTAGGGGAGAAACTCACCGATGAAGGCGATGGCTGTGGAGAAGCAGGATCTGATGTCAGCAGCTAGGCTGTCCTCCACAGTGAGCCGCAGGTACTGAAACTCCCCCTCATAGAAGTTAGGGCATGTGGAGGAAACGTTGAGCACAGCTGTGATGCCCGCAGCTGCGAGGGTCTCTCTGCGGGAGGAGTGGATGGCACTGCCCAAAAACAGGAAGGGCAGCAGCTCCACTGGACCACCCTGCAATTTACAAATTCAAGACAGAGTCCATGTTTAAAACCAAGAATAAAAACTAAGCAGTTTGGTCTTTTTATGCTATCAAATTTTAGATTGTTTTTTTCATTTGAACTCTTTAATGTTAAGTTGTAAAGGTTTATCTTACCTGATCATATGCTGGTGTCCTCCGACCTGTCACTATTGGCTCTGGTTCCACTGCAGAGACGTGATTGCTGGCTGAGCTGTAACAGAGCTCTGGGCAGGCCTCTGAAAATCCCTCAAATCCACCTAAATGGAGGTCACACAGTATTAGCTAAAGTCATCTTTATATATAAGCTATGGGCCTATGATTTAATATGCAAGTTCATGAAGTTTGTTTATCCTTTAGGTTTGATTATGGAGATTAAACAAGTTACACCCTTACATAAAAAAAATACTTGTATTAGCTCAGCTTACATATGATCAGTGCATAGATAAGCTTATTAGTAAACACATAAGTAGCTCATGTTTTGAGTTTTTGAAGTCAGAAAACTTCAAAAACTCAAACTCAACAGCCTGAAAGGACACCTTTTGGTGCATCAACATAGACTGAAAAAGTCTAATTACCTTGCAGAAAGCAGATCTGCGTCTGAACTTCGTTTTGCAGGGCGGTGAGCAGCATTTGGGCCACGCTCTCTGCCTTCAGCTCGGCCACGGAGCGGCTGCTCTCATCCACCACCACCACCGGGGAGAACTCCCCGCGCCGCAGCCGGCCCAGGAGCGCCTTGTCCGGGATGAGCCACTCCAGAGCCACCACCGAGCTCTTGGATCTACGACGCAGCATTGAGTTCCAGTTGACGTTTCGGGACTCGCAAATGTGCGTAAAAGAAAAATCGAGGAAAGGTCTGCAGTCGAGCACCACACAGCCAGCAGAGGTGTACTGTTCCCGGGGGGTCCTGAGTATGTGAACCAGCTCATTGTCACTTATTTCCAAAGGCTCACTGCTTGAAGTCATGGCTTAAATAAGTCTATTTAAAACAAGTTAAAACTAATAAATAATAAGCAAGGCCTATTTGTTTTTAACGACTAAAATAGGCTCTCAAAGAATAAAAAAGATTTTTTTTTTTCTGTGCGAATTTTAAGATAATAAAGAACTTTTGGAGATGATTTTAAAATCTACTGTAAATATATCTAGAGAGCACGTGTTGAATTCTCCGTCAGGTCTGTTAAAATCATCTTTACTGTAGTTTGAGTTTCACTTGTTCATTGATAACAGCTGTGAGAGGGGCGGGGTCACCGCGGCCCCTCCTTTGTTTTCCACAAAAGGAACAACGTCACAAGCGGAACGACCATATATAGCCTGACCGTCACTCCTCATATGGACACTGACGTCAAATCTGATTTTCCTACGCGCACTTGGTCGTTTGGGGTTATCCAGTGTTTTTATGTTAAATGAGGACGTTAAAACCCAACCGCCTCTAGTTATTTAGGTTAGATTAAACCTGAGCTTCTCTATGCCACTGCATTACAGCTTCTGTTTTCATGCAGATCACACACTAAAGTAACACATTCCTCTCAATGTTTTCCCTTTTGGTTGTTGCTTTTTATTTTGAGGAAATGTTGCACTGATAAAATACCAGAACAAGTTTGAATTGCTTTGTTGCTGCTCTGCTGGGAAATCTATAGCACATGTATCTTTCTTCTCTATGACAGTCTATTACACAGCACAAAAAATAAAATCCCTGCCTCACAATAAAACAGCTGCACGGTGCACTGGATATCATTTTTTCATTAATAATGCTAAATAGTAAAGAGGACACATTACATGGTTCTTTGTAAGAAAACAATGAATCGGAGACGGTTGGTAGGGTGTATTCCTGTTAAAAAGGTTAGACTCAGGAAGCCATGTTGGCTTTTTGTTGGTGACCTTAAAGTTTCTTTAAAGTTAGAACAGTTATTTAAGATGAGTGACTTCTCTTTTTTGTAGTTTAATCTTCTGGTTTTAAGTCTGTGTCCTGATTAAACTGATTCATTTTTTAATGTTAAACTTGCTTTGAAACTTTGATTGTTGCTTATTTAGTTGTGAATATTTAGTGAAACACCTTAGAGTTGAAGTTTTAGGGGCTTAAAGTATATCTCAAGAGCAGTCTTATTGTGCTTTTACTTGAGTAGTTGTCTCAATTCTAAATATGTAATATTTAAGTCCAGTAATTCTAAATGAGTAGGATATTGTAGATTTCTTTCCACCACTGGATAACATTGTCCTGTAATCTACAGAAAAACATAGTTTATGTACAGTGTGTAGTGTGGGACCATTTATATCAAAGTTTAATCTGATATCTTTGTCCTAATTTCCTCACAACCCACGTTCAAATTACTCTGCCTTCCCACGTACGTCTCCCACTCAAACCTCTGACTCCACTTTCTTCACGTTCCCACTTCCCTTCTTTCCCTCACCGCTGCCTGCTGGCCCCTCAGCAGCACTCCCACTTTGTCATGCTCTCCCCCTGCTGAGGCTGCAAATTCACTCCACACACACATACGCACAGACACACACTTTGGTACACAGTACATCATGGCTGTCAGCAGAGCCGCTGAGCATGCATTTACTGTAGCCTCAATCTGCACTTTGGGCTTGAACACACACGTATAAACCCACAGCGAAGTAATGAGGTCTATTGAGTTGGACGAGTGTGACGTGTCTCTGTGTGAGGGAGTCTAAAAGAATGGTTTCTTTTTTTAACATTCGCCCCCATCTCAGCAGCTAGACAGGAAAAAGCACCGTACATACATCCTGTCACCATCCATGCAGGCCTCAACATCCACACACACACACACACACACACACACCCTCATACTGTATCATCACAACCCAAGCTACATTCGTCATAGATCATAACCCATAACTGACTAAACCTGATGTTTATCAGAAATTACCCTAAAAAACCTGAGCACTGATTGATTTCAGAGGTGACTTATTTACTGTTCCTGGATGTGAAGACTGTTCAGATGTTTCATTATCTTTCCGATGTTAGCACATCAGAGCGTCATGGTTGGCAAGGAATCAGCCAATAATACATCTGGCCTGACACAATGCTGAGAGATGGGTGTGAATTAGCTGTGGTTGATGATGACGACTTTCTACTGTCCTATCGCAGGAAGTTTGACTTTTACATTGAAAGCAAGCTAGGTGCTGACAATAGCACAATTTATGAAAGATGAAAAAAGGCAAGCGTGAGCAGAAATATGACATGTGACAGAAAGAGGTGACTATCTTTTGAATCAACTTGTGTCATCAAAATCTACAGAGAGCATACTGTAGGCAGACGGAAACAGAATTAAAGTCTGGTGATCGTGTTGCAAGAAAACGGTGACATTATAAGTAATGCAAAAGTCTTTCTGAATGAATATTTAGATACATAAACATTTAATGAAACCCTGATGAAAACATCTGCTGCTATCTTTAACCCCACCACGTCTCCCCCCCTCCTCCCACAGGGGGATTATCCAGGATTAATTGGATGACTGGGGCTTTTAATCTCTGAAAAAAAAACACTGTAATCCGGGAGATTTACCTCATCCATTATTCCTCTCATAAACTCCCACCATCACTCCATTCAGGGGGAACGTGACCCTGCTGGGGTGAGATCATTCATGTGTTCTGACAAGCTGGTGCTTAATGTTATGGAAAGTTGACGGTTTCTGGGGGATTTTTAGTGTGTGTGTGTGTGTGTGTGTGTGTGTATATAAGTGTGTGTGTTGCACGCTCTAGTTTTCTTACACCACAAACATTCTTTTTTCTGAGTGAGATCGTAGTGTTTGATTCACATTGACAATCCTAGTTCATCGTTTAGGACAAACAATATATTTATCAAAAACATTTAGACACCCTTTGTGCTTTTCTCACTTCTGTGTTATTTCTAGACATGACTTAGCACTTTGTGTTGGGGAATTTATTCAGCCACTGACAGAAATATCCAATATGAAGTGAGTAAAACCTCCCTGGCATTTACTGTATGTACTGTATACAGTATTTTCATCACACTGTGTTATGTGTGTTTTTTCCCTCCCTCCTCCTTCTGCTCGGCTTCTCAGCGGCTCTCCTCTGACTCATCATCATTCTACAAAGATCACAAACACAGTAATGCAAATGTTCCAGTCCCAACTTAACACAAACAAATAACAGAAAAACCTGTCCATCTAAGTTAACACTTGTTGATTTTTGTGCTTAAGTAACTGACATCACTTCCTGGAAAAAGTGACATATACTTTCAGAGAAAACAGCTTAATGGCGTAATCGGTCAATTGTAAACAATAAACTTATTTTTGAATCTATTGTAGCTTCATATATGACATATACCTAAGTTTCATACATCATTATTCATTCCTCAAAGTATGACTACATGACCACTTCCTTCATCTCGCATCTTTTAGTTTGTCATGCCCTCTGACTGTTCCGTGTCACATCCACTCCTTCCTGCTTACCTCCACTCCTCTCTTTCTCTCCTCCACCCACTTATATTACTGTCTCTTACCCCAGGACAACTAGGAGGCCTACGCTCGCTGCCAGACTCAAAGCAGTAACCATGACGATGACTGGCACCAGCAGGCCCGCAGTAGGTTGAAAAGGTGAGTAGTTGTCTCCGTGGGGGAGTGAGGGCAGAGTGATCATGGGTCGGTGTGTTTGGTCAGGTAAATGGGAGACTGTGAAGAAGGAGTATGAAAAAAATAGAGAGATGAGCTCTTAGAGTTGTAGAACAATATTTGTGTATAGGAAAATATAGAGGCAGGACATTACACCTTTCAGTTTAGAAGTAGTTTTTATGCATCCTCTGATTGGGATTATTTTGTAAGGCAATTTCATTTGCGGTATTCTGTATAGCACATTTCAATACAGTTAAACCTAATATGCTTTGTATTAAAATCCATACAGCAATAAGGAACATGTATGGAAGAAAAGACTACATAAAATACAAGAAAGCTCACACAGCGATACAAGGAGAAAAACCACCAACACACAAATACTGTATATTGACATACCCTGCCCTCCACCCCACAAATACACACATAGGCAGTAACTAATTATAAGCCTTTAGTTTACCTTTTGAACATGTAGTAAATTGAATTTCTTTGAAATTAACTGTTGTGTTTCTAATTTTGCTTGCTACCTCATGGATATCCTTTAACATGTGCTGAAAGACTAACATTTAAGGAGCACTTGTACACCATGTCATGAACCCTCCTCCTTGAGTCTGTTTCCCTGCCTGACTTTCCTGAACGCACACTGTTCCTGTTGCCGGACAATGAGGGCAAGGCGGGAAACCCAGGATCATCTGTAATCTGCACACCTGGTCCTGATCATCATCTCTACACCATATAAACTGTGACCTGACATCCATTCCCTGCTGGATCGTTAGCATAACCAGTATGTTGTGCTGGCGTGTCAGCTTAACCCTTTTGACAGTTAGCGTTGCTGCTCTGTTGCTTGTTGCTGAACTGATTCCTGCTCCGTTGTCTGCAGTTTCGCCTGAGAAATTCTCTCCACCTCTGCCTGGCAACCTGAACCTCCAACCATATTGAACCACCAAGATTCCTGTTTCCCAGCTCTCCCCTTCCAACCCACTCGTCCCCACCTTCAGCCCCCATCACCTGGACTCACCTGTCTCCACGTTTAGCATTACCTGTGTTCTTCAATAAATACTCATCTTTTTTCACCACCTACCTTGTCCTGGTCTGCATTTGGGTTCTGTATCTGAGAAATTGTGACACACCAAGACAGACATTTGACTAATCTTACAGTTTTATAGCACACCATTTTACAGATCTTAAAGTGTAGTATTTATTGCCAATTATTTAAAGTTGACAACTGTTTATTGGAGTATTTGTTCTCTTATGTGGCAACTATTAAAAAGTGCTAAATTAACTTGGATGGGATGTCTCCTTTTGCCCTTTCAGCATTAAATTGTCTGACCATTTTTCTGTGATGTCATGTCTAAAAGCTGTACTCTACCAGCGAGTAGGAAAGTGACTTGGTAGAAGACGGTTCCACTTTGATCCTGCAGAGAGCAGCGATACGTTCCTTGTTCATCCATATGCAGCTGATTTAAGACAACAGATGAGTCATCTGTCACTACCAAGGCTTTGAAGTCACTCTCGATCAGCTGCGCACACACACACACACACACACACACACACACACACACACACACACACACACACAGACATTAGGAAGTGATAGTTGTAAGTTAGTGGGTATGAGACAGTAAATGTCTATTCATGATGATACTGTACAGCTAAATAAGGAACAATATAATACAAGGGAATCAGGAAGTATGAAAAGTGGTTTTAAAGTGATAAGCTACACATTTGAGAAAGAGCTAGTGATGACAAAGATACCGTTTCAGTTCCTGGCACGCCAGGGGCCCAGGAGTAGTGGTACTCTGGTCTTTCCAACAGAAGACGATGCCATGGAAGGAAACAGTTCAACACTGCCTGGCCTCCCTCCTCAGCCAGCACTGGGTACTCTGGATAAAGGGTGAAAGGAGAGAAAAAGAGAGATGCTTCATTCATTTGTGTCAGGATAACTTGAATAATCTTTTTCATTAGCCGTGCACATGGACTGGAAGCAGCAGTGCCTCGCTTAGGGACACATTTACACACGTGTGACAGCATGTGTCCATGTACACTTAAATGGTGCACTCTTAGTACAGAGAATAGCCTTCATCCACTCACCAACATCATGCACACACACACATACACACTAACAAATAAATAAAAATATACCACCGCAGTCCAGCTGGCCAGAGGGAGAGGGACAGATGTATATCTTGTAGCGACAGGAGATACAATCTATTACTCTTTGTTTCAAAAGACCTGAAAATCATAACACACACACACACACGCACACACACACACGCACACACACACACGCACACACACACACACACACACACACACACACACACACACACACACACACACACATGCACACACACGCACATACACACACACGCGCGCGCGTGCACGCACACACACACACACACACACACACACACACACACACACACACACACACACACACACGTGTCCTGTAAACATGTACTGAATATATATAATAAGTACACTTTGTGCAAGGATTTACAGAGGGAAGGATCAGACAGAACAAACTTACCACACTTGTTGGGGCACAATCCTGAGGTAGAGACAAACAAATTATCTGTAAATAATGCATCTTGTACAAGACACTGACTTATACAAAGTGCCCTGCCTCAAGCTGTGCAGAACACCCACTGTTATTCATGCCAATTACCATCACGAATAAATGTGTCCAAGTGTTTTTCTAGGATTTTCCTGCCCTTCTCCAGGATCTGAATGGCTTCAAATGTTACAGATCCTTTAAAAAAAGAGCAGGCTTTATCTTAATATATGGTGGACTTTGATCTGATTACAGTGTCATATCTAAATGTATTCAGTGGTATACAAGGGAAGACATTTGTTTCTCACCAGTGTGCTTGGTTTTCAAGAAGCGGTCAAATTCACTCTGGTACTCAGTGCTGGCTCTGTACAGAGTGGTGGGATCTGAGCAATGGGAAAGAGACAGTAATATTTAACTGATTTTAATATTTTACAGTTTAGGCATCTCACTTACGGTATACTTTAGTTCAGAACAAATTAGGACCATAGCAGTAAAAGCTTTAATTGACAAATCATAAAAAAAGTATAGTTGCCTGACACTATTAAAAAAAAGAAAAGAAGTAAAATAAGAGACAAGATATGAAATATAAGTTGTATTAGGTAAATTATCAGCATACTCCACACTCATGCCATGTTGTTTCATGCTAAACCAGGTCTCGATCTCACCAATGACTCCCTTTCGCTCCTGGCTGGTCTCTCTGTAGGTCACGTATGCATGATCACAAATCTTTTTCATTTCAATCTGGTTGTTCACAGTGGGAGCAGACAGGACAAAGTCCTCGAGTAGGAGCCTGATCCTGCGGTCACACTGCAGACAGGCCTTGGCTGCAGGGACACAGCAGAGCAGGGACACCAGCACCAGCAGCATTTGCCCTATGTATCCTGAGCTTCCTGCACATCAGGATGAGTCACTTTGTCTCCTGGGATTTTCACTTAGTGCAGTTTCTGAAACAGAGTTGCCAATTATTACTGCAGCTACAAACATCTCTATTACTGTTACTACAACCAAAGATTACCATCTCTGCTGCAACCCTGCTGCAATCACCAGAGACGGTTCAGTTACAGAGAATTTTTTGTTTTCACCACTCATACAGCTGCTCTTACAGCAGCAGGTACTTTTAATGTTTCTACTGCTACAGTACCACAAGTAATAGTGTAACTCCCATCACTTCTGTTTTTACTTTTAGCATCAGGTCATAATTCCCATTGCCAAATATCCTATAACAATTGCTGTTGGGTCCATGCTAGCCTTTTTTGTTTTGTTTTCTGGGGCAGGTTTACAGTGCAGTATGTATAGTAAAGTGTTTTCTGTCAATTTGGTTGTGGTAATTTCATTTAACACAAATGTATTAAGGATTATGCACACATGTTTAGGGGCTGAAACTAACATTTATTTTTATTATTGATTAGTCTGCATTTTATTCATCAGATCAATCAATTATTTAAGGAAAGGTATCTGATCCAAGATGGATCCACAGATGGCTGCCTCAGTGTGTTGGTGTGTGCATTGTTTTATATTGTACATATTTTTCTATAGTATTTATATATTTTTTTATTTTCTCTCACTATGTTTATTGTTATGCATTGAAACACCACAGCAAATTCCTTGTATGTAAAAACCTGCTTGACAATAAACCTGATTCTGATTTCACTTTCCCAAAGCTCAAGGTGACATTTTCTCTTAACTGCTTCTGTGCGACTACAGTCGAAACCCACAATTATTCAGTTTAATAACACATTAGATCAGTGTTTCTCAAATGGGGGTACGTGTACCCCTAGGGGTACTTTGGAGGACTGCAGGGGGTACGTGACATTTTTTGCAAAATGTTTTTCAGTTACAAGGCTGTAGTTACTCTTACTGTGTTTTTTTTCTCCAAGTCTGTCAACTTCTTTTGAAGGTTTTGTGTCTTGTTTTGACCTATTCTTGCATTTCTTCCTTACTTTTTCCTACTGTCTTTTTTTTCTTCAAAGCTTTTGTCTCTTTTTTTCAAAGTTTGTCGCTTATTTTAATTTTTTGTCACTTTTGTCACCCTAGTGTTGCCTTCCTTCTTTCTACTGTTTTTTTTTTTTTCTCTAAGTTTTTATTACTATTTTCGACCTATTTATGCCTTACTTTCTTCTTTCTACCGTCTTTTTCCAAGGTTTTGTCGCTTATTTAAAAGTTTTTGTCGCCTTTTTTCATTAGCATTTAAATGTTTTCCAGGTACAAGGCTGTTGTTTAGTAAATCTATCGTTGACATCGCTGTATTGTTCCTCTTTATATAGACTTTTTTTTTCTACCAAAAAGTATTCGTGCTGGTTAGGGGGTACACAGCTTAAAAAAACTGTTCAAAGGGGGTACATTATTGAAAAAAAGCTTGAGAACCACTGCATTAGACAACAGAAGACTGAAAGTTGTAAATGTTTGGCATTTTTGCTAAAAATTAATTAAACAATGACTTGATTAATTAAAAATGGTTGATTACAGTTCAGTATATCAACTAATCGATTCAAAGATTGATTGCGTTATCTCTAACCATGTTAACCTAATATAAACAAGAACAAGCTAACTACACTTTGACTCATGACCACTCTACAAGTCCAAAGGATGAGCTCGTGATATTGTACTGTAGAGTAGCAAAGTTCCCAACAACATTGAGGTTAAAATTAACTAACTAAAATTACCAAAACCAACTGACACTCACAGTTGGAAATCCAGCTTTGGCTGTCTAACGTTACTTCTCTTACTTCTGCTACCAATTTACAAATACTTTTTCTACTGTTGCTAGTAATGTGCTAATAATATGAACAACAACTAAATAGAATTTCTGCATGGCCAAAAAAGATAAACAAAGATACAAAGGAGCTCCTGCTTTACAATGCTCTTCCGTTGTGTCATTCAGCAGCTCTCCATTCATTTATAACGTCTTGCTGCCACCCAGTGGTAGAAGGAAGCATGTCACAGTCATAACAACATTATTTGCTCTGGATGATCTCACCCATGTAGCTGGTTTGTTCCATAGACAGTTAAAGACAGGACAGTTGTACAATCTCGGTGCTAATCCAGGTGTTGATTTGGTACCATGGCATAGTCTGTAAAACTAAGGTTGGCACCACACAGTCCAGGCCGGTCAGATTCCGCTGTTATGAGCATAGACTGTATATTATTAATAATATACAGTCTATGGTTATTAGCTAGCTAGCTAACTAACCTAGCGTTAGTCCCTAGACCTACAACCGCAATAGAATGGTCTGTTCACCCTTCAAAGTAGTTAGTAGTTAGTAGTTGCAGCTAGGTTCAGGTTAATAAAAAACGATAAAAGATGAAATAACGTTACCACGAAGTGTTTGATATTTGAATTCAATTGTTTCCATGGGCAACGGTAGCACTTAAAGTAAAAAGCTGCAGGCAATACTTTTAAAATAATGTTGATAATAGTTACATTTATCTATCTTATATTTGCCCTGTGGTTCGAAAATTAAATTTTCTGACGGGAAACAAACTCGAAAGCTCTTGATAGTTTCTTTTTGGATACTCACACTACATTTCCCACAAGCCCATGAGTGACAGATAAATGGACGAATCGCTCGTTTCAGGGCAACGGCTGGAACTTCAAACCGCTCTGCGGCTGCGCAGTGGACTACTGCGCTCACAGCTGTACACATTGACCCCGAAGAGTCAGATGCGGAGGTAAGATAACTCTGTTTATTTGATCACAGCGCTATAAATGACAGTTTCTAATGTATTTTCTAACTTATTTGTGTGTTATTGACATGGCCAACATAGCTTTTAACTGTAAACATGACCATTTTCAAGCCCAATTCGTGACAACCGGGCCGGTTACAGTATAATTCATGTCCCGATGCAGCGTCAATAGTCCTGTTGACGAATGCTTTTATGTTATCGACCAGCCACTGCCACATAGGACATGTTTGGTCAGTTAATTACCTTGACACTTTTGTGGAAATTAGGCTACATAAAAACATCTGTTGGCGCTGTGCGTGACCATCATCTAGCAAAGCTTAAGCTAATGTGAACACAAAACCATAACTTAGCAGTCACTATGGAGGAAACGTGTTCCTGGTATGAGCTCGCTGCCCGGTAGGAAAACCTGCATAACCTAAACTCACAGAGTAAAGTCTCCTGTGTTGCACTGACCAAAATGGTTATTTGCTGCTTTAACGTTGTACCAAATCTAACTGTTAAGCGTTTTGCATTGCATACATTTGGACTCCATAACCAGCACAATTACAATGATTTCTGGTCACAATGAGGAGGTTAATGTACTAAACAGTAGTATTAACAGTAACAGTAACATTTCACCATCTCCATAAAAGACTACTTTAAGCATGATAAAATAGTGTGTTCATTTTTTTGTTTCCTTGAAAAAGCAGTGAGTGCTAATATTCAACTCACGACACAATGTGTCATGGAATTGCTTGTGCCATCAAGGCATTTTGATTTGGTGCAGTTTTGTCTGTAATTGTACACACAGAGAAGGTAAAAGATCTTTTTTCTAACAGGCTTGAGTACACTGTCTTAAAGAAGAAGTCAAGTAGGCAGCAGTCTGTCTGTGAAGGGCTGCTTAAACTACAGGAACACAGTTTTTGCAGAGTATGCATTTGCAAGGTTTCCTTTCCTCCCTGCTGCATTGCCACAAACGCTTCATCACAATAAAATAAGAGGGTTGTTCTGGAGGATAAAGATCCCTATTGGGAGGTTAAATATGGTTCTGTTGTGGATGATTGGCCTGTGCTCTTAAAAATTGTAAGCTTGCTGCAGTGCCATTATTTGGGGGCTGCTTAAATAATATTTACTCATGTCCAAGGTGCTCTTACCTGAGAGATCAATGTAATTGAACCATGCTGACATGGTGTCTGACTTTTCTCTGATCATAGCCTGTTTTTATGGTGTCATTTTGGTTCTGTTACTATTAGTGCCTCCGTGGCTACAGAGCCACCTACCTACCATTTACCAGATTAAAGCTTCTGTGCTCTCTCTCTGCTGGACGCTGCTGCTGAACTATGCTGCAGGAGACACTTAACAGAAAGTGCACACGGTAACATATAGCTTTATTGGAGAGACTAACACATTTGGTACACTAGTGTGGTGGTGGTACACATATAGCAGCACTATAAGGACATTTATTTGGAGATGCTTGTGTTTTAAAATATTAATTCTTTTTTTAAAGAATCATTGTACAATACATTGTTTTAGAGAATATTAGGAAACAGAGACCATGCATTGTGGAACGCTCCAAAGCTATTTATAACTATAGTTCCTGGAGAATGTCAGTGGTAATAATTAGAACAGGATTGTCAAGCAACACCCTCTGTAACGGGGTTACATTAGACCACAACACTGGAATTGAACTAGTATGCCTGGCAATATATTATTATTTTACATACACAGTTTGTTTGTGTATTCTCCCATTCTTACTGGACATTAAGGTTGATCAGTGTATGACATGATAATATCTGAAGTGGCTTATTTCTTTTACTTGACATGTTTTACACATCGGGCCATGATTCAACTGAATATTGATCTCTGTTTGCCTAGGTCTGTCTCGCAGGTTTGGACAAATCAGCCCTCATTCAGAAATGGAGACATTGCTAAAAATTGGCAGGTAGACATCAGGCTTTCCTTCATCTCCACTACTGCCAGTGTGCAGTAGATATCTTCCATTTTCACAGACACTGACAGCAAGTTAACTACAGCTGTTCACTCCTGCCACTCCCCCTCCAAACTTGCTTCCCTACACACCTCACGGCCTTAAGTCTTCAGTATGTATCATATTGTCCCGGTGGCTCCTGGGGAGCAGCAGACAGCCGGGGGAACTGGTGGTTCTCCACTGAAGAAGAAACTGGCTCGTGAAGGTCGGCCCCTGGTGATGGCAGGCATGTTAGGCTGTGTGTTGGTGCTGGCTGCAGTGGTTGCCTGGTGCTACTACTCCGCGTCCCTCCGTAAAGCCCGGTTGCTGAAGGCTGAGCTGTTGGACCTGAACAAGGACGGTTTTATTATTCATAACCAGACGGGGGCCGTCATCTTCAGTATGACCTTCAGGTGGGTTCATTGTCGGGATTAATTTCATTATACTGTAGATTAATCTGTTTATTATTGTCTTGATTCTTCTTTTTGTCTATAAAATGTGAAAAACAAATTACAAATACTCATCAGAATTTTTTCAGAGACCAAGGTGACATTTATCAAATTGCTAAGTTTGCCTAACCAACAGTTCACAACCCAAAGATATTGAATTTGCAATGAAATAAAACCAATAAAAGCATAAAATGCAAAGATTTCGTAAGCTGGTACCAGAGACTCTGCTTGGAAATTATCGAAATAATTGCAGATTCATTTTTTGTCAATCAAATTACCATTTCAGCTTTACTATAAAGTATGGGAGATGTGGAGACATTTCAGAGCAATCAAAATACAGAGTAACGTGAACTCCCCTAATAAACAGTGTGTGCTTGTGAAACTCACAGCCAGTAAATCTTGGTTGTTGTTACATATATCCTTTTTTGTTTGGCCTCAACACAGTTGTTGTTCTTTGTGTGCTGAGCCGTACTAAAAAGCTGCCGGTCTGCAAATGTGCGTTTGGATAATGGAAAGCCACACAAGGCAGACACATGATTACACCCTTAGGGAAAACTGATTTAGTAGGACATGCTTTATCAGCAGAGCTCACATCGATAGTAATAGCTTAGTACAATCTAACTGCACTTGGAGTAAAATAGAGTAATAGGGCAAACAATAACTTTCTGTATTGTGATTACATTTCTTCTCTGTTGTAGTAATTTTACAGTCTACTTATTATATAGGCTTATAATACGTAGTGCGGTGCTTAACAAGGTAATTTATATATTCTTCCCCTCTGTTGATGCTCTCTCCCAGGTCTGGCACTCTGGATCTGGACTCCTGCTCAAAGGAGGGAAATATTCTGAGCTGCACTCAGTCAGATAGTGGCAAGCTCAACTTCTTCATCCAGACGGTTCAAACAAAAGACACCGTGATGTGTTACCGTGTTCGCTGGGAGGAGCTGCAAAATAAGCGCTCAGTGGAGCACGCCATGGCCTATAACGACTCTCATTGGTATGGAGGGGCAGAGACGGCAACACAGCACTGGCCTATCAGGATGCAGGGCGAGAAGGAGCCGCAGCCTTTCATCACCAGTGATGTCTACTTGAATCGGAATGCTTTCGGGGGAATCTTAGAACGCTATTGGCTGTCTTCAAATGCGACCGCCATCAAGATTAATGACTCAGTACCTTTTCATTTGGGCTGGTCAGAGAAGGACAGGACACTGAGGTTCCAGGCCCGATACCAGGACTCTCCCTTCAGACCCCCAGAGGGTCAGCAGGCCTTACCCGAACTCAGCTATAGAGTGTGTGTGGGGTCGGATGTTACCTCTATTCACAAATACATGGTAAGTAAAGACATACTGTGGTTTTTGTTTTGATGGTAAGAGCACAGTCACCAATCATATTTCCTATATAACTTTTAATTATTCACATAAGTGCAGGTTAGTTAAGTGTCTTGAAGTTAAAACTTAGTATGCGTTTAAACTAGCCTCAGTATGATAAAATAAGTAAAGTCAAAGTCTGAAGCATTGCTTGTTGGGATGTTTTGGGTCAGGTAGGAATTATTTACATTTGGATACGCACCAAATAACTGCACAAGAACACTTAAAGATGCATGTGTTCTCTTCCAGGCAAATTGTGAGTGAAGATGACAGGAAATGCCAGAGCAAAGTTGTAGTATTGGCTGGATATTCATCTAAATCATAATGTTTTCTTAAATGCTGTAAAGACAGACATTTTATCAATAACATTTATCATTTATCTACCAAAACCACCAAGAAGTCTCTGGTTCTAGTTTCTCCATTGTGAAGATTTGCTTTTTTCTGTTGTATATTACTATAATGTGATGTAATGTTTGTTTTGAACTGTTGGACGATAACAAGACGTTTGAAGGTGTAACCGTGGACTCTGGGAAACTGTGATCTACATTGCCGTACATTTTATAGACTTAGATGATTACTTCATTAATCAAAACAAACAATAGATTAAATCAACAAAAAATGGTCAGTTGCTAGGCAAGGCAAGGCAGCTTTATTTGTATAGCACATTTCAGCAACAGGGCAATTCAAAGTGCTTTACATAAAACATTAAAGAGCAGTTAGAAAACGATTAAAAAAACAAATTAAAACATTAAAGAGCAGATAAAAATGATTAAAAACATTTTTTTCTCCGACCACAGGTCCTTTTGGCTCCGGTTACTTGGTGTTTTCGTTACCCAATACAAGATTGCAGTAGTTCTACTTTTCACTACGATGTAGCCGTCGCTACAAAGCTTAGTTTAATCTCGGTAAACCTTGCTAAATCCGGGACAGTTCACAGTCTGTCTCTTGATAAGTTCACAGACTAAATCTGACCAGTTCACAGACGTGGTCCTTGTATGCATAATCTATTGTCACACCCGTGTTTTCTGAGAGGTAATATTTCAGAAATATGTCCGTTATCTGTATTTTCGAGGCTTTCGCATAGCTCTCATAGCCGGAGGAAATTTTTTTCTCTTCCTCCTCTAAATCCTGTTTTTAATCTGTCACACCTGCGTTGGAGAAATTCTCAGAAATATGTCCGTTATATGTTCAAAAATACCACTAGATAAAAGACAAGAATAAAATTGACAGTGCAGTATAAGAAATTAAAAAACTGAGATATAAAATACGCGAATAAAAGTTACAGTGCAGTATAAGAAATTAAACATTAAAGAGCAGTTATAGAATGTTATACAGTGTCATCAATGCAACTTCAGTATAACAAATGAACAGTTATTTAAAGAAAGGCAACATCAAAAAGATAGGTCTTTAGCTTTGATTTAAAAGAACTGAGTTGCTGCGGACCTGCAGTTTTCTGGGAGTTTGTTCCAGATATGTGGAGCATAAAAACTGAACGCTGCTTCCCCCTGTTTAGTTCTGACTCTGGGGACAACAAGCCGACCTGTCCCAGACGACCTGAGAGGTCTGGGTTAGAGGTCGACCGATATGGGTTTTCTCTGGCCGATGCCGATCTTTAGAAATCAGGGTCAGCTGATGGCCAATAAATGCTGCCGATTTTAATTTGGCCGATATGTGCTTGTTTTTAAACCTCTATTTCAAAGATAAAATGTAACACTAATATACACAGAATTTCTCAACAAAAACATTTATTGAACACTTCACACAGCTGTAACACTGTATATTGTATAAATAATGTATGAAAAATATATTAAATAAACGAAACAGGTAAAAAGAAAATAAACTTTGTCAAATAAACTTTTCAATGAAAAAATAAAGTTTAGTGCACTTAGCAGCATTTATTAAACTTCTGAGAATACAAATCTGCAAGCTTCACAGAAAGTGACATGTTATTATTAATCTCAACACTATTTCCTCCTAACTCCTGTTGAATCACAAGACTAGGGCTCTCTAAAGTCAATTCTTGTTTGTTAGATCATTGTTCATTTGTTGAAGTGTTTTATCTGTGTTTTGGGGACCCTACTGTTAGGCTAGAGCACTAGGCTAGATTTCTGTCATTCAAACAACTCTTAGTTGTAATTTAAAACTCATCCAGCCAATTTAATAAAATTAAGGGTTTCATTCGTGCTCAAGTCCATAGATGCAGTTAATGGATACAGGCAAGGAGAACTGAAGGCTCTGTTAGCAACGATTAGCTCCAGTTAGCTCCGTTAGAGGAGTGGATGAGACTGCCACGGACAGGGGTAACAACCAGACTCTGATAAATGACATTCGGGGAGCTTCCACAGCAGTGTGGCCGTGGTGTTTTGTACGGTTTTATTAGTACAGTTAATCCCAAGGCAAGAACACCAGCAATATGCTACTACTAACGGTAGCGTCTGAGCCTGAAGTGACTGCGCGAGACACACGGCGCAAGACTTCACGAGGGGAGGGGCTGGAGGCAGCTGGTCTGGGTGCGCTGTAAAAAAATGTCGCCTATTCATATTTTTAACACTAGGCAGCCCGCAGATGCGCCTGCCTATTAATCGGCTTGATATACTGGGATATTGGCCGATGCCGATTATGTAAAAAAATGCCAAAACTCGGCCGATTAATCGGTCGACCGCTAGTCTGGGTGGGTCATAGTGTAGCAGCAGATCAGAAATATATTTTGGCCCTAAACCGTTTAGTGATTTATAAACCAGCAAAAGTATTTGAAATCAATTATTTGAGGCACTGGAAGCCAGTGTAGAGACTTCAGTACGGGAGTGATGTGATCCACTTTTTTGGTCTTAGTGAGGACTCGAGCAGCAGCGTTCTGAACCAGCTGCAGCTGTCTGATTTTTTTTTAGGGAGACCTGTAAAGACTCCGTTACAGTAGTCTAGTCTACTGAAGATAAAAGCATGGACAAGTTTTTCCAAGTCCTGCTGAGACATAAGTCCTTTCACCCTTGATATATTTAAAGGTGGTAATAGGCTGACTTTGTAATTGTCTTAATGTAGCTGTTAAAATTCAGGTCTGAGTCCATGACTACACCAAGATTTCTGGCTTTGTCTGTTGTTTTTAACATTGTCGTTTGAAGCTGAGCGCTGACTTTTAATCGTTCCTCTTTTGCTCCAAAAACAGCCACTTCAGTTTTTTCTTCATTTAATTTAAGGAAATTCTGGCACATCCAGTCGTTATTTGTTCAATGCACTTAGTCAGTTGTTGTATTGGACTATAGTCCCCTGGCGATAAGGTTATATAAATTTGTGTGTCATCCTCATAACTATGGTAACTTATTTTATTGTTTTCCATAATTTGAGCCAGTGGAAGCATGTAGATATTAAACAGAAGAGGCCCCAGAACTGAGCCTTGGGGAACTCCGCACGATATATTTGTATGCTCAGATGTATAATTACCTATAGACACAAAGTAGTCCCTATTCTTTAAATAAGACTCAAACCACTTTAGTACTGAGCCAGAAATGCCAACCCAGTTTTCCAATCGGTCTAGTAATATGTCATGGTCGACTGTATCAAATGCAGCACTGAGATCAAGTAATACTAAGACTAAAATTTTGCCACTATCTGTGTTTAAGCGGATGTCATTAAAGACTTTAACAAGAGCTGTCTCAGTGCTGTGGTGTGGTCGAAAACCCGACTGGAATGCATCAAAACTGTTGTTTAGTGACAAAAGGTTGAGTTGTTGAGAAACTGTTTTTTCAATGATTTTACTTAAAAATGGAAGGTTTGATATCCTATAGTTGCTCATTAGTGACGTGTCTAGATTGTTCTTTTTTAAGAGTGGCTTAATGACTGCAGTTTTCAGGGCCTGTGGGAAGATACCTGAGAGAAGAGACGTGTTTACAATCTGTAGAAGATCTGTAGCCAAACAATTTGAAACATTTTTTGAAAAGGCCCGTTGGTAGAATATCAAGGCAGCAGGAGGAGGTTTTCAGATGTTGTATAATGTCCTCCAGGTTTTTACGGTTAAATCATATGGAATTGGGTCATATTGGAATCTGTTTTGCCTGGTCACTGTGACAACACATACCCTGTACTCGATATGGAAGCACTGACTGTTTGTCTAATTTTCTGAATTTTGTCTTTGAAGAAGGTGGCAAAATCATTGCAGGCCTTGGTGGATAAAAGTTCCGATGCTACTGGTACTGGAGGGTTTGTTAATCTATCGACAGTAGCAAACAAAGCATGTGAATTATTATTGTTTTTGGCAATAATGTCCGAGAAGAAGGACCGCCTTGCATTCCTCAGTTCCAATTTATAAGTGCAAAGTCTCTCTTTATAGGTGTTGTAGTGGACCTGGAGATTAGTTTTTTGCCACCTGCGTTCTGCTTTTCGACACTCTTTTTTTCTGTTCTTACTAGTATGACATTTCTCCATGGAGATCTTTACCTTACCAGAGACAGCCTTGACTTTAGTGGGAGCAAAATAACATTTGTAATTTTACAATTGAAATTGTCTACAAGCTCAGTGACTGAGACCCCTGAGAGGGTGGGTGTGGAGGAGAAAAGCTGAATGAATGTTTCACTGGTGTTGTCAGTGATATACCGTTTTCTTATTAACTTTGTTTGGACACTTTTGTGCACAGAGATAGTGCTATTAAAGAAAACACAGGAATGATCAGAGAGAGCAGCATCAGTCACCACAACCTTGGAAATGTTCAAACCCTTCGAGATAATCAAGTCCAGAGTGTGCCCATTGTTGTGTGTGGGCTACGTCACATGCTGAGTCAGTCCATAGTTCTCAAAAATACAACACAGTTCTTTGGTCCCTCTATCCTGGGGGTTGTCAACATGAATGTTGAAATCACCAGCAATAACTACACAGTCAAAGTTAAACACAAATTATAGACAGCAGTTTAGTAAAGTCGTCAAAGAAGGATGCACAGTATTTAGGTGGCCTGTAGATATTTAGAAATATAGGTCGAGGGGAGGACCTTAGCTGAAGAGCCACATATTCAAAAGAAGCAAAGTTTCCATAAGATATTTGAGTACATTGGAATGAGTCATTAAACAAAATGGCGACTCCACCTCCTTTCTTATTCGCTCTATTCTCACTCATAAAACTGAAGTTAGGGGGAGCTGACTCTATAAGAACAGCATCACTGTTATTATGGTCTAACCAGGTTTCAGTTAAAAACATAAAATCAAGATTGTGCTTAATAATAAAATTGATTAAAAATAATTTACCCGCCAAAGACCTGACGTTTAGTAAGGCTAGTGTTAGTGTGTAAAAATAATTATCTGTCTCGTTTTTTGGGACAGGCTGTGGCTGACGAGGAATGGATGCTAGATTTGCTAAGTTGACAGTTTTGTGCTTCTTTTTCTTACTTAGCGGATTCACCATTCTTTTCTATTACCTATCACAACATAGATTGAAGAAGAATTTAATACACAGGGCCCAGGCTTGTCCTGGAAAGAGTCATGAGTGCCACTAGGCGTGCAGCCTGGACCCAGCACATATCAGTTAAAGCTTGTTGCATTTTGTACACAAGCATACTTATCAGTCTGGGGAGAAGGAGTTAGCTGCCGTCCTTGAGGGGGCAGAGGTGCCTGGCATTTTATTTTCAGTGGTTGAGTCAAAACGGGGTCAGTTTGATGCTGGGGGCGAATGATGGGAGAAGGAAGTGGGGCAAACTTGATTCCAGCATCTACCAGCTGCTCCATCCGGTCAGTGAACCCCAACATGTGGCAGGGGGAAACAGGGGAAAGGGTGAATGGGGAGAGCGATGGATCCTCAAAGTCGTCGGTGTTGGTAAGGGAGTTTGAGGAGTGTTGGACGGGTGAAAAGGGGGGTTGAGATTTTTCGTCTCCGCTCTGTGGTCTCCCATGCTCAAATCTTTGTTCAGGTGGGGGCTGTCGTGGATCACTGCTGCACTTTGTTGTGTCTTCCTCTTGTTTTGATTCATCTTGTCTCGTGTCCTTGGCCGCGGGAGCAGATTTGTGGCGCAGAAAGTAAAGTAGGCTAGAGGTGAACAGCCTTACTCCTGGCTTGTTAAGGAAAAGTCCATCTGCTTTAAAAAGATGTCTGCGGTCCCAGAAGATGTTAAAATTGTCAATGAACCGCAGAGAATGGACAGTACATGCATATGAAAGCCATTTGTTCAGTGCCAACAGTCTACTGAATATCTCAGCTCCTCTTCTGACTGGCGGTATAGGGCCACTGATAAACACCTCTGCGTTTAGGGAGCTGACTGTGTTCAGCAGATCCATAAAGTCACGATTCAGCACTTCAGACTCTTGCTTTACAACATCATATTTTTCACAGTTGGGTGTGCTGCCACGATATCCGGGATTCTTTGGGCCAAGTCAGACACCATGTCTTTGGGAAAACAGAGTATTTTGGTGTTTTTACTGCTTTTTACATCTTTTACAGCAGAGTCACCCACAATCAGAGTTTGAGGCCCAGTCGTCAGCTTTCCCTGTAGCTTTTTACTTTTTAAATTGCTCTCAGTCCTTACCCTGCTGTGTGACGATGAGACATAATCTAGGTCATCAGATGGAGGTCCAGGGTCCTGCTGCAGTGGAGCAAATCTGTTATCCACTTGCATACTCGGTTGTTGGGGAGGCATTTTGTTTCTAATTTCCCCTTTCACAGCTGTCCACGGCTGTGTCCTACTGAGTACAGGGGTTGAAGAGGCACTCTGCCTGGATGATAATGCAGTCCAGCCGTTCATATCACAAATCTCAGGGCGCTGTGCCCTGCCCGTTAGTCGTCCTTCCATTTCCCAGGAAAAAGGCTTTGCACCAATAATGTTCCAGGGAGGACTACCACTTGTTGATTTATTACCCGTTCCACAGCCCTCCTGTTTCTTTGTAGTCTTGTTGGTGCTAATTAGCCGTGTGTTAGCATACTTTTGTCCATTGTTTTGGGTCAATGGTAAAGTGGTGTCATTCCCACATGATCCGTTCGCTTCCACATTTACTTCTAACCGGTGAATTTTGGTTTCAAGAACTGCAATCTTCTGAAGGAGTTTGTCCTGGAGTTTTATTGAGAAGGGAGGCATCTTGCTGCTAATTAGCTTTAGCTAAGTACCACGTTTCCAGTCACTGTAGGACAGGCTTGAGCTATTGGTAGGCCACGCTCACGCAGAAAAATGTTGAAATATGGCAATAGCCTACTATGTCTACAAAAATGTATAGTCCAGTGATTTATAAGTATCCAAGAGCCGCTGCTCATAGTTTCTCTCAGAGGAAAAGCAAGATTATCAGCAGAAATATGCAAGCAGAGGCAGGAGCAAGCAGCAAAGCGTCTGCACTGTAAGAAGCATGAAGGCGACACTCACAGTTGCTGAAGTAACAAGCACTTTAATCAGACTAGTTTTGATTCCACACCTCTGCTGACCAAAGTAGTATTTGAAGGAATTGTATGACATTTTGGGAAATATGCTTAATTATTTTCTTACCAAGACTTGGATGAGAAGATCGATATCACTCTCATATTCCTGCATTAAATGGCAGATTAGCTTAGCTTAGCATTAAGACTGGAAGCAATGACTACCTCCGGAGCCAGGCTAGCTGTTCCCCTCCATTTCCAGTCAGAATGCTCAGCTAAGCTAACTGGCTGCTTAATATTTAATAGAAATAAATGAGAGTGGTGTATATCTTCTCATCTAACTCTTGGCTTGAAAGCGAATAAGTGGAACAAACTTTGTCACTGCATTCTTGGGTGAAAAAACAAAAACTGTTGCTGTGAATAGCCCAGTAAAAGTCTCTGCTCTGTATGCCTGTGTTGTCTCCAGGTGCGTCGGTATTTTCCAAAGCCTATCAAGGTCCCATCTCCTGAAGTGTTCAAACAGCCACTGTGGTCCACATGGGCTCTCCACAAGACGGCTGTAACTCAGGAGAAGCTGCTGCGCTATGCCTCTGACATCACTAAGCATGGCTTCACATGCTCCCATCTCGAGCTGGACGACCGCTACACTGCCGACTATGGAGAGTTTGACTTTGACCCGCAGAAGTTCCCCAATGCTAGCGGTATGTTTGACATACTCAGAGAGGACGGGTTTCAAGTGTCGCTCTGGACACATCCTTTTATCAACTATGACTCCATTAATTTTGGTGTTGCTGTGGAGAAAGGACTGTTTGTTCGGGAGCCGAGCGGTGAGCTGCCTGCTCTGGTTCGCTGGTGGAACGGCATTGGAGGAATCTTGGACTTTACCAACCCAGAAGCCCGTGAGTGGTATTCCTCACATCTGAGTATGATCAAAACCCGCTATGACGTGACGTCCTTCAAGTTTGGTGCAGGAGAGACAAGCTATCTCCCACGCCAGTTTAGCACCCTGGTCCCACTGTCTGACCCCTCCATCTTCACCCGCTACTACGCAGAGATGGCCATCCCATTCAGTGAGCGTGCAGAGCTGAGGGTGGGTTACCAGAGTCAGGACATCTCCTGCTTCTTCAGGATCATTGACAGAGACTCTGTGTGGGGTTATGAGCTTGGCCTCAAGTCCATCATCCCGACCGTTCTGACTATTAGCATTCTGGGCTACCAGTTTGTCTTACCCGATATGATAGGAGGGAATGCATACCCCAACCGCACTGCAGGTATGATACCCATAACATATGACTACAGAGCGTTTGAGAGCGTCCAAAGTTGGCCATCTTAAAGACACATATTGATCTTTGATACAATGTTAGTTTACAGTCTTTGTCTTTGTCTGTTTGTATTTTTAGGTGGTTTAAATGGCAAAAATGTTCTGCCGGACAGAGAGCTGTACATCCGATGGTTGGAGCTGTCTGCTTTCATGCCTGCCATGCAGTTCTCTATACCACCGTGGGCCTATGACAATGAGGTGAGCAAAGTGAAACATTGTTGTATTAGTTGAAAGAGATACATGTTTATTTCCCCAGGTTCTGTTATTTCCTGTGCTTGAAATTAAAACCACTATGAGTAGAATTTTCTGTGGTAATTGCATTTTTTTCAATCGCAACACTATAGGGGGATATATCGATATTTTGGCTTATATCGATATATTTTCAAACAAGATATGAGATTAGACAATACCGTTCACATCGATATGGTTTAATGTTGCGTTACATGACCAATTTTCAATCAAGTTCAAGCCACGGCGATAAACCCGGAAGAACAGTATTACTGGATGCAACTAACTTCAGTCCTACGGGTAACACAGTGTGTGAGATAGCGCCTGCTTGACCCGAGCGAGCGATGTGACCCATGGCCACATTATCATAGTTCATAAAAAAATGCAGCTCTGTGATGATACAGACGTTTAATGCACAAGATGTCGGTAATGCCGCTGACCTGCCGAAGCGCATTCAACCCGCACTGGACCCGTTCATAATGAATCAGTCACTCAGAATCAAGTCTGCAGTGTAGTTCAGACACTTCACTGATAAACCAGAGAACTCAGTAACAATCGGCATTATAAGAAAGTTTTTGTATCATACACTTCAGTCCATCTCTCTCTCTGTCTCTCACTCTCTCTCTCTCTCTGTCTCTCTGTCTCTCTCTCGCTCTCTGTGTCTGTCTCTCTCTGGTCTCTCTTTCTTTACCTCTTTTAATCGGCTTTCTCAGAGATAGGCCAGCTTTTTTTTATTTAGGCTATTTATTTTGCATAATTTTCCATTTACATGTGTTGCATCTGTATATTTACTAACAGGAAAGGAAACCCTGTCTTTGTATTTTATCTTGATACAGTTTACTGTACAGATACTGTTTTAATAAAAGTGCTTATGTGTGGCTTTAGCCAACTTTGCAAAAATACCGAGATATATATTGTGTATTGCCATTCAGCCAAAAAATATTGAGATATGATATTTGGTCCATATCGCCCAGCCCTATAACACTGTAGAATGGCCTCTGATTTTATTTTTACTTTGTTACATTTAGAAAAGGTACAACGTTTCACACCTAAGTTGTTTCTTTATTAGGAAAGCATGATAACCAATTTATACATTTGCTAGATGAGTAGGTAGTGTAAATGTATATAAATGAATGTCTTAATTAGCCAGCCACCATGGTCCACTGTGATGCTCAAACTGTATCTTTGTGCATTCATCTGCAGGTGGTACAGATAGCGCAGAAGTTCACAGAGCTCCATGAAAGTCTGGTGGCCCCAAGAGTTCTCGAACTTGCAGGCGAGGTTCTTAAAACAGGAGACCCGATCATAAGACCCCTCTGGTGGATCGCCAACGTTGACGAGGCAGCCTACAAGATCGACTCCCAGTTCCTGATCGGGGATGATCTGATGGTGGCTCCGGTGTTGGAGCCAGGAAAGCAGGAGAGGGACATCTACCTGCCTGCAGGACGATGGAAAAGCTACAAGGGGGAACATTTTGATAAAGGCCCAATGTACCTCACTGACTACCCTGTGGACCTGGATGAGATAGCTTTCTTTACAAGGGTTTACTGAAGACATTAAAGAGACATAAACTCACACACACATACTGTATGCACATGTACGTTCTTGTGAGCACACATGCCAGGAAATAGCAGGAGATGTTTTGTTTTTCAATGGGAAATGTCAACTAGGGAATCTGCTTCCATAGCAGAGTGTGATTTTTGGTAAAGGTGAACCTCATGTCTCCTCTGACCTGCTCTTTCTTCGGTCTTCTACCTGCAGATTATATCCGTCCACCCAAAGAATTAGAATGAAACTTGTGTTCACTTCTGATTCTCTTGCTCCATCCTTAAGCTGATCCTCATCCTCATGTGCCTTCCACGCTCGATGTTGTTTTAATCCCCCACCGTCGACTTCAAGGCAGCGCTGTGACCGTTGACTTCAAGGCACCTAACCCTAACCCTAACCCTAGTGCCTTCCATGCAGCGCTGCCTGGAAGATGACGTTGGGGGCTTAAAACACCAAAAAAGATCTCTGATTGTATCGTCACTGCAGTCTTCCACCTAATGGACTACTAGATTACAAATGTTCTTCAAAGCCTACAGCTAGAATGGTTTTGGTTTTTAGGGTGATATGATATGTCTTATATGTGGCTTGACAGGGTTTGGCACTGAACCGGCAATAAATCTGCACTCCGAGTTGGACAGATGCACTCTTGCTCAGAGGAATAATAGTAATAATAATGTATACTTTAATCAAGCCTGCAAGAGGAATTTCAAATTTCCACACTGTCACACACACACACACACACACACACACACACACACACAAATAAACAAATAGGACCTATACACATGCATTATGTTTGGAAACATGTCAGGGTGAGGGGGCACCTCGGCAGTGCCCAGAAGGCGAACTGGCACCACTCCAGCTACCAGTCCACACACGGTACTTGGTCCATGCACTTTATGTCACCATAGCAACTGCTGTATTGTGGAAAATGTTCTCAACTATGTTTAAGCAAACATGCATTAATTAGCATTGCACTGACAACATGTGACAATTATCAGGCACTTTCTCTTTATGTTTATGAACTTTTTTGATTTTTTTTTTTTTGATTTGGAGGATAGTGTTTGAGTGTATAAACAGTAAATTCAAGGGACTGGTTTTAAATGTACATTACTTGTCATGATCAACAGACATTTTATATTTTTAAGTCAACATTCCTTGACCTGTTGTGCCATTCTGTCATTTCAGTGCCAAAATCTACTGATTTATGCTTTTTCATCTGTACAAGTTAAATTCACAACTCAGGGTAGATTTAAAAGAAAAACATTTCTTATGTTGTAATTTTGTTGTTCCACAGCACAAAATAGATTAATGACACTAATGCAGCTGGTTTGCCTTGTACTGTAAGACAGGCATTATCCTCAAAGATGCCATATTACAATGTGTCGTCCATGTCTTCCTTGTGACTTTATTTGCCTTATCAGCTGAACTTACCTATGCCATCCTTAGCACAAAGAACCAGTAGAGTGATGAAACTCTCACCTCTGCACATAGTGATGTGCTTGATGATTTGCACCTTTTATGTTTTTAAGCACTAACATGGCAAAGTTCTTGAGGATCTGCCATCTGAATACACGTGTGTCTGCTCTTATACAGTGATTTCTGCCATAAAAGTAAAGCACACCACTGGTTAAGTTATCAAAATGCCTTGCCTGCGTAATAAAAACTAAAAAATGTACTAGCTAGAGTCAGCACTGTTTTTGAAATGTTTCAATCACTATATATAGAATTGTTTTGGGATTAGCGCATCTTTCAAATTATTGATATGTATATATGTTGAAAAATGAAACAATTTCTGTAAATTGGAAGTCTTTGTGTTGCTTTTTTTTGCATCCCTGATACTACCACCAGATGTTGCCAAAGTCTTAAATGATAAAATCGTACACACAGTAGCTTTAAGTGGTAAGTTAAATGGGAAAAAAGCATAATTTTGGAATAATATTACCCGTATGTTTTTGTGGCCGACATGTAGGTAAACTAGATTAAGCATTGTGAGAAAAACATGTTAAAAGGGATTTTGTCAAAACACTAAATAAATGAATTGGCCAATATTTTACTGGAGGAGACTTGGTGAAATCCATTTTTTCCATTCTGACACAAGAGAGTTAGAGATGTGTTTCTTATTTGAGTGACTGGTAATGTTAACAGCCTTTTTATTGCAGTGATTAAATACTTTCTGAATTAAGGTAAACTGCTACAGAAAACCAAATACACAGTAAAAACAGAAGTGTTAATTTAACTCCTATCGAGTTGAATTTAACTCTGTTTCAGATAACATTTGGTCCCACTCGAAATCAGTGTAAAATTTACTCTTTGGTCAGTGTCACATTTTTAGAGTTAATTCTACTCAATATTGTGTAAAAAATAACAATGAAATGTGTAAAAATATTTAACACTGTAGTTTAATCACACTGTTGAGTAATATGATTACACTGTATAGAGTTAATTTAACTACAATTTTACTTTAAAAAAAATGACACTTTAAAGTGTAATGATATTTACTTTTCATCTCTCTACAGTGTTTTTTTTTCTTCAATATAAATCATATGATGCAGTGTTACTGAATTACATAACTATCAACACTATCAAATGAAATCAAGCACAATAACAAGATGACAGCACCCACATTTATTGAAAAAAAAAAAATTATTTCAATGTCAGTGAATTTACATTGCAAACCCATTGCCTTGTCTATGACAGAGAAGTATAACATCATAAAAATGTTCACCAGAGAAAGCAATATGGCACAACAAGGAGAGCTGTGTCATTTCCTCCATATGACATTTGTATGTCAAAAGGCCTAGGGTAGTGCAGGTTGTCGACATGAAAACAAACTAAATCATGCTTTGATCTGATCACCTCATATGCATGGAAATGTTCTTGAAAAGTTACTGTAACTAAAGGCACTGTGAGTAGCAACAGTTTTTCACACATTATCAGAACTGACTCAATCTGATAAAACAAGGGCACTTCAGATTCAACTTTGCCACAGATAACCAAGTGTGGGCGATAAACAAACCCATTATGTTTAGCCCAATTAACCTTCATAACCTGAATGCTACTGGGCACTTGCATTGCCATAGCAATTCCAGAACCTCCTTTTACCATATTTAAAGCCACCATTTTTCCTGGACCAATATCTAACCGACTAAAAGTTGTTGAACTTCGCCAACTATATGCCATATGATTCTGCCATCGTTTTGGTAATATTTTTAAACGATTTAAGCTGTTTTTTGAAAAAATTATGTTTGCCTTCATACCTCATACACCAACTATGAAGTACAGGCCCTATTTTCTGGATGCAGCGGGGATAGTGGATAAGAAAATGGTGCTTTGGTAAAAGTTTTTTCTGAGGATACAACTTCTTAAACAGTGTATGGTGATCCACAATTAAATGTTTTAAATATACACATAGACCTTGAGATAACATGGGCGAGAATATAATGTTAATTATTTGAAGTAATAAAAGAAGCAGGCCCCAGTGTTCGTCAGTAGAAGTTACCAAATCTCCAAAGATAAGAGGTACATTCCTAAGTAAGCACCAGGACTGAACTGCATTCAGTCCCAGATCATTAGATCCTTCACCTAAATTAACAGCCACAGGCCTATTGTTTCTCTCCATGAAACCATAATCAAAACTTTGTATTCTTGAATGTATTTCTCCTGATGTAACATGTTTTTCCTTCAAATACAGAAATAATAACTTCAATTCGTACTGGCCCACCCCTTCTAACACATCATGCATCACATCAACTGAGAAGTTCTCAGTTGTGTGAAAATACATCAATGAATTTAATATGCATGACCTTTTCACACCAAAAACATATGGAAGGGATGGATTACAAGCCATTTCTTGACAGTGAGCAGTGTGCATATCTTTGGTGCGTAAAACTATTTTGGAAGAATCTTCAGAGAATTCTGTTTGAAAGTCCTCCTTTTCCGTTAAACAGAACCTGCAACAGTACCTTGCACTGAATGACTCCACCAGACCAAACAAACTATGCAAACCCAAATTATCACCTGTTACCTGTACTACAGTGCCACGTACATAACCACTGTATAATGGAATCTCAATACCATCACTCTCTAACACTTTAATGTCTCGAACAATGGGAGCAAAAATTTCACTAAAACCATACCGTTTAACATCTTGAGTATGAAATAAGGCGCACAGGTGTATGTTAGCCAAAAAAGAATTCCATTTTGGAGAGAAGTTTCTTAAAGTAAAATATACTCCACCCAATTTATGAATACCTCGCTTAGAACCCAGAGGGTTGGCGACCTCAAAATCATCATAGAACATCTGGACCTGTACTGTCTGCTTCTCAGTTGAGAACAGGGGGTGACTTTTAAAAAAAGATCCATCACAAATATCTCTCAGTCTAGAGTTGCTGGTAGCTGAGCTTTGCAACATTTCTGCAACATACTGACTTTTAAATATTGACTGCAGTGTAGATAAAATTGGAATATACATATATTTATCTTGAACTACTACCTGATCATATGTTCCAGTCTTTTTATTTCGTCTTGTGTCAAATCTTGAACCAATCACACATTCAACTGGTTCTACTATTTCCCACTTGGCAGTCATAAATTTTGATCGCTTGTATTCCGAATTTAGAATTGTTAAAGGATTCTCTAACCCCTCAAAACACGCCTCAACTTTCTTGCACATTTCGGTTTCTCTTTCATTACTAAATACATGCTTTATCACTGTCTCTTTAGCATGCTGATGGATATCTTGAACGATCTCTTCCATGGAATTCACTACAGAATTCACTGTACTTTGGCCAACACCTGCTGCCTTTAGATCAGAAATTACAGCTGCACAACTATTTACAACGTATGGCGAAAGTAACTCTGACTCAGCCTCTAAACATTCAGTCGACACTTCAACGTGAGAAACATTACTTGTGTTGACGGTACTTTGAGGATATGAAAGATCATCTTCTACAGAATCAACTAAACTGCTTCCATGGCACTTATTAAGATGCTTTCTGAAACCAGAAAAGCTACCAAAAGAACGTGAGCATCCTTCTTGACCACATTTCAGAAAAAGAGTCCTGCCTGTACATAGCCCATGAATTACCTTAAGGTGCTTAACAAGGTTGTTTGGACTTCCATGGTCACTTTTGCAAAGAAAACACTTCATAGTTTTATTTCAACGCACCATTCTTGCTCGCAACTCTGCAACTCTAGGAGTCTCCTTTGTTTCCCCCATGTCGATGTTATAGATGGTTGTTTGCACAAAAGTGAAAAAGCTGCTCAAGGAAGAACTGTATGACGTACCAAAGACGTAATGGGCTTTAAAGACTTCGTCAAAAGCTCCTACTGAACCTGTTGCCTTGCATGGAACAGCTTGTCAACCACAATGAAGTAGGAGTGAATGCTGCTCTGTGTGGATCCCTGGGCGAGAAGGTAGGGCTGACTGCTTTGGGTGATGTTGTCTAGATGCTGCTGCACACTGGTTCCAACCTACAACAAAACACATTCAACAGAATTGTTTTGGTGACTAATCTCTGACAATAGATCAGATCACCTCAAACTGTGCACAAGATTGACGTGATGGAAGATATATTTTAAACAACTGTTAAGCATACCTTTTGAAATCTGATGAGCTGATCTACAGCTTGATATGCAGACATCCTTCCCGGCCTCTTTCTACCTTGTGCAGATGGTGGTAGCAAATGTAGCAGCAGCAAGATGGCAGACATGTCACTGTCCCAGCCTACAAATAAGTAAATAAAAACCTGGTTAACATTATGCCATAGCATAACATTCAAATTGACAACTTGCACCATTTCGGAAATGTATACTGCACACCTACATAATAAAAAGTAAAACAGTTCATTCATACCATTCTCAACTTCAGCAGCTGACTCAGCATTGCGCATCAAATCCAAGAGTTCTGTGGTGGGTACAAGTCCATGGCTTTCCTTTATTACTTTTGCTTTGAAAGTGGTTGGCCACTTCTCCAAGAATTTGTTGGCCGTGGCCTCACCAAACAGAAGTCTGAAATCTTGTTCTATCTGCAATGTAACACACAAAGACAGAAATGATGAGTGTTACCTGATGCTACATTGGTTAATTCACTATTTCTTCAAAAACATCTGAGTCAACTTCTGTGTCAGATGTTGAATTTTAGACACACTGTTTAAAAAAACACAAAAAACATGCATTCCCTTCTCACAAGAATCCAAGGTCATATTTAAGTTTGCCTCATGTATTCACAAAATGATAAAAGACAAGGATCTACACCTGATTTTATGTTACTGAAAATATAAAGCACAGCAGAAATGATTATGGACCTAACTAGATATCATAAGATAATAGCTTAATGCTGTATTATTTTGTCATTAGGGTGATATATATTGCTTTAACCTAATATACCCACCTTCTTTCAAGAAAGCATTGAATGTCAGCTCAGAAAACTTGACGTATTTCTGCTCTTCCCCGAGCTGAACGCGCAACAGCATTTTGCCTCTGTTAACAAAGAAAATATATATTCAAAATCATCATTTAGGGCTGGTTCAACTAAGAGTTAGCTACCTATCCATTTCTCTCAGTAGTGCTACGCAATGCACTATGCATTACTTAGACGTTACACTGCAATTACAAAGGCTGAAGAAGACAAAGTTGTACTGGTTGAATATAACGTTAGGCTACTATTTTCTGCAGCAAATGGGTGTAGGCTAGTTAAAGTTTAGAGGCACGTTGTCCCATTAGCTACCAAATAACTTTGTGCCAAAGTTAGCTAGCTCATTAGCTATTTTAGTTCGAACAGTAACCGTTAAAATGGTTAAGCAATGTTAAACAAACCCGTCATGCAATCAGTGATCTAAGTTATCGTTTTATAACACCAACAGCTAGCTAACTATCAGAAGCATGCTAACATTACCAGTGTATATAAAAAAACAGATTAACCTTAGTGTAGGGAAGCCTGGGAAGCTAACAATAACGTTAGCTAACAATACTATCTGTATAAATGTTTTGTTGTTAGCGAACGTTATTTTACGTATTTACCATTCTGACCAACTTCATTCGTGAAAATATTGCAACACATAAAGAAAGACAGTTACCGATACTGATTGCTAGCTAACCCCATGGCAAGCACAATCACCATGCCAAACTGTAGTGTCCTTCAAACGAACTGATTAAGTTAATGTTACCTATTTTTAGCCATATGAAACAGCAACCCATTCACATAAATATATATATATATATTATATAACATATTCCACGGGCATATCATATAACAGTTATTGCTGTCAAACATCTGAACTGACAAGCTAATTTAGCTGGCTGATGACGAGCTCACTGCAAGGGGGACCGCCGCATGGAACTCGTAATATGACCTCAACTAACATCAGCACAACTCTAAAATTGTGTAAAGTTAAAAAATACCGGTTTGGTGTTGACAACACAGGGATGTTACTTACCTAGCAATATCAGTGACCTACTCCTTTGCAATCTTCCTCCACCAATGTACGTGCCAAACTTCAGTACAGCAGAGTGGCGGGTATTTATCACTGCTGAAGAGTTGAAATTGTCACTGCGTATCTGCAGATTTTTACACTCACTCTTAACTCTACTGATAGAGCAACTTTACTCTCTAAAATACTCTATCTGGGTTAAAATAACTTTACTCTGAAATATTAACACCCCATTTTTTTTACTGTGTAGTTATTTCACTTTCTCTATACACACAGTATGTTTGTTCTTTTGTAAAAAGCTTGACATCCATATGTTTAATTACCCTAAACACAATTATGTAATCCTTACAATGACTTGAAAACATGAACATCACCAAAACTAAAGTCAGAAAGTGTTCTCATGACAACAATATGCTCCATTTTACACAGATTGTTCAATAAATGCATCTTTGTTTAAGCTCCTGTAAACACACAGACCACCTATGTACTTTTCACTTGTAAGAATATTTGTTACACTGGTAATGTGATCTGACACAGAGCACACTAAATATTTTCTACATTTTATTTGTGTCTGAAGTGGTGAGAAAGTTTTTTAACCTCCAAATGCTTTAGATTTCAGCACTCTGTAGTGCAAAGTTTTAAAGTCTGCTGATCTGCTTTCATTAATCCTCAGGATCAACAACTAACCATGTAACTATTGATTTTCTTACTTTTACTATAAAATAGTGATGTAAAATGCAAAACTTAAAGAATTAAACAAATGAATGGTCGATCATATTGCGTTTTTATTAAACAAACATCGATCTGCAGTCATTCACAGCTTTTACATATTGAAAATGTACGTACGTATTCTTCTTAAGTTGTACAAATTGTGTGATAACTAAGACTTAATATTCTTAAGCTGTAGCTGCTCCAGAGCCTCAAAGAAAGAGTGTGATGATGGCTGAGGAAGCCAGCAGGAGGAGGACACTGGAACCAGTTGGTACGGCGCTGTTACACAAGTCCCCCTCACAGCACTTTATGGGGCCGATACATGTAGTTGTGGCCATGCAGCTCTTGATAATGACACCTGCAAGACATGATGAAAAAACAATAAAAGCCACCAGGCATTTAGTACATCATAATATCAGCTCAGATAGATAATCTGTTTGAAATGATTAACATTAGCTGTAGAAAAACAACTCACCGTCCAAAACGGTGGAGGAACAGCGGTCGAAGAAAGGAGGACAAGTCAACTTGTTCGTGCAGGTTTTGCCTTGACATTGGTAGCAAGTCAATCCACATGCTATATAGAAATAGAGAATAGTGTCACACATGGTATTTAAGATACTCCAGATCTAATGCTCATTGTTTTACATATTTTGTACAAGTTTTTGTTTATTTGCACAAACAGGTGAAATACATACAATAGAATTTAAAAAAAAAAAAAAAGCAAATACAGTGCAGGAGAGAAGCCCGAAAGGCTTATTCAATGTCCACCCCTATTACAAAAGAGGAAGAAAAAAATATATACAACTAAAACATGATAATTTCTCTACAAACAAAAAGTAAAAACAAACAACAAACAAACAACTAATCTAATCTAATAAACATACACACAACGTAAAGATAGCCTATATACACACAAGAAAAAAGACAAGGAAAACAAAAGTACAATCCTTTGAGTCCAACCCAAAATACAATCAACAGAACTATCCCAATATAAGAGTTACAAAAACACACAATCAATTTAAACTTTTTTTTAATGTTCCCACCATCTAAAAGTTGTGTTTATTATTGCAACAAATCAGTGGATTGCTATCCACAATTATTAGTGTTTTAGTTTTGGTCAGTTTAAAACTAAAAAAGAATCACGCCTCCCTGAATGGATATGCACTGGAGTGTCATACCCTCATTAGTGTTATATTTTTTTTATAGTTATCATATGTACACTGTATACATGCCCAGGAACAACTGAAACTGATATATTCAACTAAACTTGACCAATTACAAACCATTTCCTTGACTGAACAAACACCATGCTTTTTGGACTGACTCCCAGACACTCCTGGAAGTCCCCTCAGCTTCAGCTGCACCCTACCCCAGTAGGAAGAGTGAAAAGACTATTTCTAAAACCCTACATAAGCTTTGCTGTCTTCCCTTAAGTCTAAATAACATATGCCATAGCATTTTACCACTTTATGTATCCTACAACTATTTATTTATCGACCATATAGGCCTACGGACTGAAACTCAATTTCTAAAATATTTATGTACGTTAGAAAAGCAAAAAAAACAATCGTCATGAACTAAATATTAATGGTTATAAATTATTATTTATTTAGTCTCTCAAAGAGAGACGGGTAGGCTATCTCTCCTCTCTGCCATGTCAGACGCTGCTCTTTAGCTGGTCCCTAAGTGTGACTATCTAGCTGGCGAGCTTAGCCACTTGTGGATATTTTTAACTCTGAAAAAGCAGATAACCACAGGTTCTCGTCATGGGCGTAAATCTGATCTCACAGTTGGGGGGGGGGGATAAACATAAAATTTCTGAAGAGTAATTTTTGAAGGGGACACAAATAATACAGCCACAATTATACTTGTATAGGACATGTGTACATAGAGGAAAGCCTTAATACTATCATTAGTGTAGCATGGAGACTGTACCATTATCCTTCTTTTCAGTGTTTCTCTTGATTCAATGAAAGAGCTGACTAAATTGACCAAAAATATTCTTCTTTAAAACCATTTATTTATTTTTAAGTTGTTTACAATCAAGCCACAAAAATACCTTAAAACATAATGACTTATTTTGAAAAAGTGTCCCCATATAAAAGAAATACAATGCTTTTGTACAGTTGTTAAATTAGTTGATCATAATGTAAATTAGTGAGCCACTGGTAAAGCTCATCTGCTAACCCTGACAGCCACACACCTCCAAAAATATGAACTAAGCTCAACACACTTACCTAAGACTCTACACCTGACTGTCCCTGAGGCCTGTACTACGAAGCAAGATTTGGCGTTAACGAGGTAACTTCAGGTTCAACCCAGGGTTTTCTGTACCACGACGGTGGATCACTTGTTACTGGGTTCAATCGCTGTGGTAACTTACGCTGAACACCTAACCTCTGGTCTCCCTGTTCCTCAGTTCTTTCTGTCTCCTTTGCCAGTGACGTTAGTATTTCCATAAGCACCCATTCTTATAAAGATATTACCAAATTGTCTTGATATGAGGACTTATTGTACTTACTTGGCGTTTTGGTGTACTGAAAAAGGGTCTTGTGTCTAGTTTTATTTTCTCTGTAATTTTCTCTGGGCAACAACAACACAAATCTTTAACGTCAGATGTCTAAATATTAGTTAGGTTCATAGGTTCACCACGCGGTCATATTATAATTATAAAATGATCTTGCGTCCTCCACATAAATATTAGGTTTCGTCTGGGTCAGAGGATATATATTTAACTGCAGCACACCCACTGATCAGCCACTTAAAATCATATTGAGCATAACACTGTAGATCTTCAATATTAACCTTAAAGGCATACTATGTAACTTTTCCCTCTTCGGTCCCCCTACAGGTTGTCTCATTGGAACTACAGCTAGTTCCAATGAGACAACCTGTAGGGGGACCGAAGAGGGAAAGTTACATAGTATGCCTTTAATATCAGTTCACACACATAACTTAGGCTTATCGTCGTGTTAACGTTAGTTGTAATTGGTGCATTTCTATCCAACAAGCTATTAAACAAGCTAGGTAACGTTACATTATATTACACTAACATAGCAAACTTTTTTGTCATGACTAATTTATTAATTACTCAGCATAATTTCTATTTGAGAAAAGAAAAACTTCATCTGATGTTTAATGTGAATAGCCTTGAAGTGCCTACTTACGACATTCCTGTCACTACCTGATGTGAGTCGAGTGCAGATGGGTAACGTCAAAGAATTTCTATTAAGGGAAGAAGTTCCACTCTCTCGTTACCTCCGGCTTCTGAACTGGTTGAGTTCCATATAGGGGCGCTCACAGGCCAGTGCAGTATGAATGGGACTCTATGGAGCTATATATATATATATATATATAAATAATAATTTTTTTGTCTAGTAATTTGAATGTTGCATTCGAAAGGGGAGGCTAAGAAAATACACACTGCTGGGTGTTAGATTTTTTTAAAGTGGCCTTTTTGTTCTAAAAAGCCTTTTAAAATGTCAATGACGTCATACACATATACGGCCAGAGATACTGCTTTACGGCAAGCTTTGAGTCGCTTCCTTTTTTCTCTCGAGGCATCGACAACACAGCTGACAGGTTAGGCTCTCCCTGTCAATAGATGTGCTAGAAAGAGGTTTGCTAATGTTTTAAAGACCACGCCGAAATATTCACTCTGACATTCTGGTTCCGCTTCGGATGCCATCAAGCGGGATCTCCGATCGTAATCAGTCCTTCACTGACCAATCAGCATTCATTAGCAGAATGCTAGCGTGTTATGGGCAACAACGACTCAACTTGTAAGAAATCGAAAGGACATAAGTACTCGTTCATTCAACTTTCGACCTATAATCCATGTTGAACTTGCAAAAACTACAATCAAATCTGAGATTTCTCAACGACAATCAGGTGAAAGAGACATATTTAGTCATCTAGCTCCATAGAGTCCCATTTATTTTGCACTCGCCTGCGATCACCCCCAGTGGAACTCTGGTGGAACTGCAACCAAATTTGGTACAATGGGGCTAAATAGGGAGAGGAAAGGCTTTCCGTAGACCGGCTTTGGTAACGTACAGCCATAGACTGTATATAAGAATGGACCAACAGATCCCGTTGCTCTGGACGGAGACCAGTGAAGGCCTTTAGAAGCACTTTTCCAGTGAGCGCTGAGCGTTACTGCACAGCCTCCAACTGAGAGAGACGACGTAAATGTGACGTGAGCAACGTGTCTGAAAGTTGGAAGTCTTCTGGTAGCTGTGCCAAGAGAAATCTCAATCATTCCCAATCTTGCAGAGACGGAGAGCGTAGGTATATGTAAGGAGATAACATGGACACAGGCTAATTATTGCTAACTAAAATGCTAGTTAACATTAGTAATTAAACTTAAACAGCTAATGTAAATCTAAACTGCCTGCGAGCTTCTCCTGTACTATACGGTAATTCCTCTACTATGCGACAGTAAGTCGCGTGGTTATGACACAATCGTTAGCCTATTTTTATAAAAACGTCTGCTACGGAGCCATAACGTGAGGTACAAGGTAATGGAGCCTTTTATACATTGTCGTGTTTCTTTAGAAATAAACAATGGACAAATAAAGTCTTTAAACGCTTCAGATGTAAAGTTATTCGCTGTCAAAGTGACGCCAAAATGAATGGCAGTCAATGGGATGCTAACGGGGGGTGATCGCTTTGTAGCATCAAAATGGCGCCATAGGAGATTCGAGCTCTGAAGCGAAGCTTACCCCCTTGCGTACAGCAGGCAGTGGACCAAACCACTGTGAGGCAAGGGAGGGGGGACTCAAAATGTTTCTAAACTTAAAAATCATTTTTTGGGGTTTGTATTGTTTTACTACTTACACAAATATTTTAAGTATACATCATTATGTTATTTACAATACACAGCATTGTTTTCAAACGTACAATATGTAACTTTCTGCCGCTAGGGGTCTCTCAACCAAAACAATGGATGGTAAACACGGACTTTTGATGACGTTGGGAAGTTGCATGGAATTATGGGAGTTGTAGTTTTTAGTGTTAAACACCATCGCTGATTAGAATGCATCTGTTCACGGACAAGTTTACCCATTCAAGGTTATTCATGTTACATTTAGTAATGTTTATTCATGTAATTCTAATAAAATAGCTGCATTTCCTGCGTTTTTCTTGATTACATTTTTATTGATAGCTGACCAGTTAGCTAGTGAGCCAGCAAGCTAACATCAGCCAGTAGCTTAAACACAAAATATTTCACATGTCAATGTCACCTTTTGGATGGTTTCAACACTGGGCGGACGGGGTTTGTTGTAACGCTAGCTAGCTACTCAACGAGGCTGAGAAACAGGTGTGGGTGGGGATTGCCGGGGGAATCTCCAGGATGGCGAGGACGTTCGATGGCCGTTGTGCAGCAGCAGAATATCTCCCAGCTGCCCAGTAGAACGATCTCCTCCTTCACTTTTCTGTAATCTTAACTTTTCGTTTTGGTGCTTAACCCACCTTTTGTCGGGTTAATTTAGCTAACCGTAAAGACAGCTAAACGCGAAGGGGGGAGAAATTCGGTAGGGAGGAGATTTTCGGCACGAACACCGGTAGCGCTAATGGAGACGTAGGCCTAGTTAATGGATGGCTGCTGTTATGACTCGGGTGCTGGGTCTGATCTGTTTCCCGACGCTTCATTAAACTGCTGTTAGCGTTGTAAGCACCAGGCACTGGAGTTAAGTGCTAGCCGGGTGGATTGCTATAATGAAATTGGCTGGCTGATAGCTGACTGGGGGCTAACGGTAACTAGCTAGCTATATGTCCCGGGGCTGTTGTCAGCTGTCATCCCGACTGAATCTCTCTGTAAAACAACAGATTTCTCTGGGTTTTTAATTTGGTGGAAACATTTGGGATAGTGTAAGAACACAACTCATAAAAATATATAACATAGGTATGGTCGTTTTTAGACATTTTAATGCAGAAATGTTACATGTTGTACCTTTAATGATATTTCTAGGGTTGTACAGACCTATAAAGAGATAACCATCCTCGCTTGAATGCCGAAATGAATGCTGGGATACTGGTGCTGTCAAGTTCATAAGTTCATACCTCAAAGATCCTCTATGCTAGATTCTAAACCGTCTCGGGGTTCATACAAGGTTATCCATAGTCTTTTTTTTTTTTTTTTTTTTTAAATCAGTAAGCATAACAATTAGGCTATGCAAATGAACAGTAGGCCTACTTGCCTATTTCGATACTAAATAGCCTACATAAGACAATATACATAAATGCAAAAGAGAGGTAAACATATGTAAAACAAAATAAAGTAGCATAACACAATATATGTCAGGGGTCAGCAATGAATAAAGCACAAAAGGAAGCACAATCTTAGTTTTGTTGGCTTTTTCGTTTTTTTGCCGAAGTTAGTGTCTCAACATATAGCACTATTTGCTATATAGCACAATGTATTTCTTAAAACCATTTTTAAGAAATAAAGTAAGGTTTTACTTCGGCCAATTTACATGTATGAATGTAAAACTTTGCAAAGAATTACATTGATGAAATAGGCCTATCTGACAAAACCAAAGAATACATTTTCCAGTAAAGGTTAAAAATGATAGATACTAGGCTAATTATCCAAGATAAATTTACAAATATCTTGCCACAGTTTACAGGTATGCCTATGTATATATTTCCAGATCAGATGGACAATAGTTTCAAGGTTACCCATAACCAACCGATGGATCCTGCATCGTTGGTAAAATGCTGGTTTGAGGCTGCGCAGTAACGCTCAGCTATCACTGGAAAAGTGCTTCTAATATCCTTCACTGGTCTCCGTCAAGGGGGTAAGCGTCTCCTCACAACCAAGGGGGTAAGCTTCGCTTCAGAGCTCGAATCTCCTATGGCGCCATTTTGATGCTACAAAGCGATCACCCCCCGTTAGCATTCCATTGACTGCCATTCATTTTGGCGTCACTTTGACAGCGAATAACTTTACATCTGAAGCGTTTAAAGACTTTATTTGTCCATTGTTTATTCCTAAAGAAACACGACAATGTATAAAAGGCTCCATTACCTTGTACCTCACGTTATGGCTCCGTAGCAGACGTTTTTGTAAAAATAGGCTAACGATTGTGTCATAACCACGCGACTTACTGTCGCATAGTAGAGGAATTACCGTATAGTACAGGAGAAGCAAACTAGCAGAAACTATTTCAGTGGATAATAATTTGTTTCTGGGTATATCAACTTACCAGCCCAAACACTGAAAGGGTCCTTGTTTAAAACGTTACGTTTTTAACATTTTAACATTCACTAGAAGCGAATCCAGAATTATTAAATTTTGCATGAACGCGCATAGTGGACGTGAGCAGAGCCCGCTCACATGACTGTTCTCCCGAGTTCATGTAGCTAGCTGTAATAATGGATATAGCTAATGGTTGTAATTCACCATGTGTTCTATTAATACGTCCATGGTATTATCTTATGAAGTCATGATACATCCCAGGGATGTATGTATGTAGCTGCTGTAAAGCCTGTTAGCTACGTGGATGTAACGTAATTAGCGTTTCCCAAACTGGCGGGCTATCGGCTAGCTAGCTAGTTGCTAACATCAGGGGTAGCTAGCATGGCTGTATTAAGATCTATACATAGCTAGCTATATGCCTACATAACGTTACTACAGACATAGTGATTACATCGCCTTGGTTCTCTCTCATTATCCGAGGGCTGTATGCTGTAAAGCTTGTAACGTGAGCTGAAGCCATAGATGAGCTTTGTTCACGAAACTGCAGGCTAACAGCTAGCTAGCGCTAGTTAGTAGGTAGCTAGCTAGTAGCACAACATAATTATTAAATCTCCTTGGTTGTCTAGCTAAATACATCTATCGTTTATTTAGCTAAGCATGTAAACGATAGGGAACAACGAAGACACAGTGTTTAACGTTAGTGAATATTTTAGACAATGAAAACGGCGAGTTCATGAGTTCGCCACTTGTAAGAGACACGACAGAGAAGCTCATGAACGCGCATGTTGCTACCGGTTGCTACGACAACGCAAACAAATTGTTGCTAGTGCGCATGCCCATCGTGAGCCAACCAGCGTTATGGGCCAACAATGCGGAAGAGCCAAGCTCCATGTTTGCTTTATGCGCTTTTGAGCACTCTCATTGGAACGTACAGGGCTTCCCCCCAAACACTGTATCCAGTTCTCTTAATACATCTGTCGGTACACGATCCGTTCTGCCTGCACGATCCGTTCTGCACATGCGCAAAATGTTCGCGCATGCGCGGTTGTACGAGGATTTACAACACTGCACGATCTGTTCCACGCTTCCGGTCGACAGCCAAGCTAACGTTAGTTTAGCTAACAGCTAATTCGGCTAACCGCTAGCTGATTGTAGCGGTCTGCCGTTAGCCTCCACAGGCAAGCTAACGTTAGTTTAGCTAACAGCTAATTCAGCTAACTGCTAGCTGAGACAGCATGCAATAACTTTAAAAGACCCTCAAAATAAAACTTGAAAATAAACGTTGACATATATAACAAACACCTAACATATATAACAGCTGTTACGTCAGTTCTACTTTACTTGTGCTCATTTAAAATACAATCACTCAATACTTGTCTTTATTGTTATTACTGTGAAGTCTTAATTTAGCTGTAGCCTGCTTTTCCCATTACGTTTGAGTTAACGTTATTTTAGACTGAATCTAGCTGTCAGCTAGCGGTTAGCCGAATTAGCTGTTAGCTAAACTAACGTTAGCTTCCCGGTGGAGGCTAGCCATAGGCTAGCGTGGAACAGATCGTGCAGGTCGTATCCTCGGTAAAACAGTATTATCTTGCGCATGTGCAGAACGGATCGTGCAGGCAGAACGGATCGTGTACCGACAACATCCATGGTGTAGAGCAGGGGTTCTCAACCTTTTGCAAGCTGGGCCCCCCCAAAGCTGGTTCATTGCAGTTGGGCACCCCCTTCCCGGCGCCACCCCCACTACACCACCTTGCATAGATAGATAGATAGATAGCCCTAGGCTAGGCTATTATTTTTAGGCCCACACTATTATTATTATTATTATTATTATTATTATTATTGTTATTATTGTCATCAGTAGCGGTAGGTATTGTTATAATTGGCAGTAGCATCAGACTTCTAATGTGAGCTTGCAGGCATTATTATTATTATTATTATTATTATTATTATTATTATTATGAGTAGTAGTAGGCCTATTATCATTACTAGGCTATTGCTATAATTGGGAATTGGCACCAGACCTCTGATATGAATTCATGCTTTATTACTGTTATTATTACTAGGCCTAACAGTAGGCATATCATCTGCATTTTTGACAGAAGCTTGCAGGTAGGCGATGTTAATGTGAGACCTGAGCCAGGTATGCTTCAGTGTACCTTCAAAGATTTTTTGCAGCTGGTGGTGCGTCAGTTGCCTTGTTGGTCCTCACTAGAAATCTCTCCATTTTGTTTGGTTTTGAAATAATTTGGATGTGGATTAGTTGTGTTTTCAATAAGTTGAGGCTATGATGTAACGATGTGTGCGTGTGTGCAGCCTGGACGCGGAGTGGTGTGTGTCTCCTCTCTGCAGGCTGGGACTGCTGCGCGAGGCTACTGAGAGACTGACCGGCTGTGAGGGCTTTTGGACGGGGGAGGGGCTCACGGCAGCACCCGCTGCTCGTTGAGCACATAACTGCAGAGTGATACGTGTTTTCGAGTCTCCAAACACCACAAAAGTCTCCAATAACACCAGTAAAAGTCGCTAGATTTGTCGCTAGTCACTTTTGACAAAAAAAGTCGCCAGGAGGATGACTTGTTTTACAGTTGTGCGGAGGCTCCACACAGAGCTTTCTCCGTAGCCTACGTAAGTGGCCTGATGTTTATACTTGTGCACTGGTGTGTGCGTGAGCCGGCATGTGTGTGTGTGTGGGGAATGTGTGGTAGAGGGAGAAGTGAGAGAGTGACGGCGTTTAGCTTTAGAGCGAGTACCGACTCTAGAGTCATAGTGAGAGAAACTAAAGTGTCTCCTCTGTTCTTTCTGACCACGGTGGGAAATCTGGAGCAGGAAAAGTTAATTATCTCCTTGAGTTCATGTTGTTTATGGAGAAGGAGAACCAGGAAATGAGTCGGGGAGGAAATGCAACGCTACCCAGCCACGACCGAGCGACGTGTAGTTACATTACGTGATTTTTTTTTTTTCCCCTCCCATCCTGTAGCCTACTCGCGCCCCCCCAGGGGGGCGGGCCCCACCGGTTGAGAACCACTGGTCTAGAGCAACGGGATCTGTTGGTCCATTTCTTTAACTGTGTACGGTTTAACTGATAGAAAGACGCCTTTTTCGTCGCATCAGACGCTGACAGCCACTGTCCAAACGTCCTTATTTTACAGTTCGGAATGAGAAGGGGTGGTGAATCAGGGCGTGTTCACACCTGTAGTTCGTTTGCTTTGGTCTGAATCAGTTGGTCAGTTAGTAAACTTGGAGCGATTTGCCCTCGGTCGGTTTGGTTTGGTTTGGTTTCACAACTGAAAAAATCCAAGCGTACCAAAATGCGTCATTACAAATCAGGCAAGAACGGCTGGACGGATATGTCTGGGGGCGTGAGCAAGAAAGTAAATACAGGATTACGGTCCAGTGTTCTGGTCTAGTGGTCAAACGGGTCAAACCCTTCTTATATACTGTCTATGGTCAAACCAGCTTATTTCAATAAAATTATCAGACATTGTTTCGCAAGAGACGTTACTACGTCTGCTCTGGTCACCGAGACTTCGCTCTGCTCTGCTGGCGTCTGTCTCCAACTTTAGCGGCAGCTGGTTTGACCACGGAGATGCGAGTGACGGACGGCAAGCCTGACTGCAGTCTATTTCTGTGATAGAAACACTGCATGCTGCTACAGTTTGCAGCCCTTCTGCATCGCAGATTGCTTAACACACCTGACTCCTGAGGCCTGTACTACGAAGCGAGATTTGGCGTTAACGAGCTAACTTCAGGCTCAACCCAGGGTTTTCTGTACTACGAAGGTGGATCACTTGTGATCGGGTTCAATCGCCGTGGTAATTTATGCTGAACGCCTAACCTGGTCGGGAGCAGGTTATGTTGGAGATTAGAGATCAACCGAACCGGTGTAAAAGCACTGACCAGTCAATACTCGACTGATAACGGCGTCACCGTTCTTAGAAGATCAGCTGGAGCTCGGTTCGCGGAGAGAGAGAGGTGCGCTCATAAAAGTTAAAACTGTTAAAAGCGGATTCCTCTTCATACAGCATCACAGCATTACTATTTAAGACACCACATTGCCTTCTTTAGCCGTGTGTTGCCAATGTGCACATCGGTTTAAATTATGTTTTTATGTTTTTTTTATTTTCTCTCACGATCGCGCACCACTGCTGGGGTTGCAACTGAAATAAAAGCCTAAAGCAATGACAGTTTATGGAAAGCAGTGTAATTATATATGGTCAGATCTTGTGCCTGACTGATGGGGAAGTGAACAGTTTAGTCTAATGTATTGTAGTGGGTGTACTGTATATTGGCCAGAATCTGCCTTTGGGGGAGGAGGGGGGCATATCATAGTGGGGAGTCTGGGTGTCCTCCCCCAGGGAAGTTTTAAGCATCAACGACTTCATTTCCTGCATTCCGATACACTTTTATGCACCAATTTATGGTGAAATACCTCCATTGAGCCTATGTGAAGAAAAAAGCACAGTCGGTGTGAAAAGGCGTTTCCCATAAATGTCCCCTTAACTGCCGAATCGGAAGCTGCGAATCGGATGCCAACTGTTGTAGCCTATCCCTGATGTTAACAAAGACAACCGAAATTAGTTAGAAGTAGCCTACCAAATAATAACTTTTCATTTATTTTTATTACATGTGAAGGCAACGACAATTTAAACCTTTTTTTCTTAATGTTCCCACACATCTAAAACGTGTGCTGTAAAAAACACAATAGTCTGGAAGTGTTGCAAATGAGATTTTAAATATCTGGCCAAAATAAAATATCATCTAGGCCTATATCTTTAAATTAATTCATGAATTAATAAAAAACGAAAAGTATGAGCCCTATCACACTTTCAGACGCCAACACCCAACATAATAATAACTTATTTTTTTGTATATATAACTTAAAATTCTTTATGTGAGGCCAATTACACAAGACTCAAGCTGTTCTTACCTGCAGACAGAGTCATTAACAGGATCAGGGCTCCATAAAACTGCATCGTCAACGGAGAGAAAATGTGACTTTTGTTCAACCCTGAGAAAAGAATTGGAGAGAAGTCTTCAAGTCTCTCAGATTTTTTACTTTTATAGTCCAACCCCGCAGTCTTTTTTCAGTTGCATCTTCCCAATGGCTCCTCCCAAAGTGAGCACCAGAATTAATTTAGACATCTGACTTCATGGGTGTAGGCTACAGTCAAATACGAAGTGAAAGTGAAACGTGAATCATCCTTATAGCAGATAAAATATATTTTATAAATTATCAAATCTTAAACATAATAGCTGTAAGTGGTAATTAGACAGCAACATTTCTGAAGAAAAAAAGCATAATTTGGATGTAATTTCTATGTAATCCTTACAATGACTTGAAAACATGAACATCACCAAAACTAAAGTCAAAAAGTGTTCTCATGACAACAATATGCTCCATTTTACACAGATTGTTCAATAAATGCATCTTTGTTTAAGCTCCTGTAAACACACTTTATATCAGACCATGTACTTTTCACTTGTAACCCATTAGCCTTTTGCATTTACTCTCAGTGCCACATTGCCTGATTCACTCTTCTTTTTCCCCCTCTATAAAGAAAGTGTAGCCTAATACTGCTTCTAACTAAAGATAAAAGCATATTTTTGGCAGGTTGAACTGTATAAAGAAATATTTGTCACACTGGTAATGTGATTGGCGAGCTTGCTATCTGACACAGAGCACACCAAATATTTTCTACATTTTTTTTGTGTCTGAAGGCGAGACACGGCAGGCAAAAACATCGTTTTTTTTTCACTGGTCAATTTTGAGATTTTGGGCTATTTGTCTTCAATAACATGTCTTCTTTCAGACTTGTGGTGAAATAAAGTCCGAAATACACATTTAGGTCTTTATTTTACTACACTTTGTCTGTTTGCGGCGGTAGATTTCTCCTAAATTCAACAAAAGTTGGCGTTCTAAATCATCGCGCTGCTCCGCGATCGCTGTCTGCACCATAGATATATATAAAGGCTAGATGTCTCGTCCGCGCTGCTGGCCAATGGAGGTCGACGTCCGCACCTGGCGGCCATCTTGCCACAGTCAGCTCGCTCACTCGTAACATTGTCTTTTAATGGTGCATGTACTTTTTAAATAACCATAACTTGCTCAATTTTCTACCGATTTTCAAACGGTTTGGTTTGTTATAAACGTCAGAGATGTAGTTATGACACTGCATACTTATGAATAATTATAACCATGGATTTCCATATGAAAATAACATTAAACAGAAAATATAGGTGCAATGAATATACCCAAGCACAAGGTATTTATGTTAAATCAATATATAGGCTACTAAAACTCATATATATATACACAGTGAGGAAAATAAGTATTTGAACACCCTGCTATTTTGCAAGTTCTCCCACTTAGAAATCATGGAGGGATCTGAAATTGTCATCGTAGGTGCATGTCCACTGTGAGAGACATAATCTAAAAAAAAAAATCCAGAAATCACAATATATGATTTTTTAACTATTTCTTTGTATGATACAGCTGCAAATAAGTATTTGAACACCTGTCTATCAGCTAGAATTCTGACCCTCAAAGACCTGTTAGTCTGCCTTTAAAATGTCCACCTCCACTCCATTTATTATCCTAAATTAGATGCCCCTGTTTGAGGTCTTTAGCTGCATAAAGACACCTGTCCACCCCATACAATCAGTAAGAATCCAACTACTAACATGGCCAAGACCAAAGAGCTGTCCAAAGACACTAGAGACAAAATTGTACACCTCCACAAGGCTGGAAAGGGCTACGGGGAAATTGCCAAGCAGCTTGGTGAAAAAAGGTCCACTGTTGGAGCAATCATTAGAAAATGGAAGAAGCTAAACATGACTGTCAATCTCCCTCGGACTGGGGCTCCATGCAAGATCTCACCTCGTGGGGTCTCAATGATCCTAAGAAAGGTGAGAAATCAGCCCAGAACTACACGGGAGGAGCTGGTCAATGACCTGAAAAGAGCTGGGACCACCGTTTCCAAGGTTACTGTTGGTAATACACTAAGACGTCATGGTTTGAAATCATGCATGGCACGGAAGGTTCCCCTGCTTAAACCAGCCCATGTCAAGGCCCGTCTTAAGTTTGCCAATGACCATTTGGATGATCCAGAGGAGTCATGGGAGAAAGTCATGTGGTCAGATGAGACCAAAATAGAACTTTTTGGTCATAATTCCAGTAACCGTGTTTGGAGGAAGAAGAATGATGAGTACCATCCCAAGAACACCATCCCTACTGTGAAGCATGGGGGTGGTAGCATCATGCTTTGGGGGTGTTTTTCTGCACGTGGGACAGGGCGACTGCACTGTATTAAGGAGAGGATGACCGGGGCCATGTATTGCGAGATTTTGGGGAACAACCTCCTTCCCTCAGTTAGAGCATTGAAGATGGGTCAAGGCTGGATCTTCCAACATGACAATGACCCGAAGCACACAGCCAGGATAACCAAGGAGTGGCTCTGTAAGAAGCATATCAAGGTTCTGGCGTGGCCTAGCCAGTCTCCAGACCTAAACCCAATAGAGAATCTTTGGAGGGAGCTCAAACTCCGTGTTTCTCAGCGACAGCCCAGAAACCTGACTGATCTAGAGAAGATCTGTGTGGAGGAGTGGGCCAAAATCCCTCCTGCAGTGTGTGCAAACCTGGTGAAAAACTACAGGAAACGTTTGACCTCTGTAATTGCGAACAAAGGCTACTGTACCAAATATTAACATTGATTTTCTCAGGTGTTCAAATACTTATTTGCAGCTGTATCATACAAATAAATAGTTAAAAAATCATACATTGTGATTTCTGGATTTTTTTTATGTCTCTCACAGTGGACATGCACCTACGATGACAATTTCAGACCCCTCCATGATTTCTAAGTGGGAGAACTTGCAAAATAGCAGGGTGTTCAAATACTTATTTTCCTCACTGTATATATACTTTTATAATATGTATATTACTAATATACTTTTATAATATGTATATTACTAATATAATAAAATTTGAATTATTACATGTTTATTTTAAACAAGTTTAGACTATTATAAAAGTGACACACAGTACAATGCTGTCGGATCCAAATATGGTCATTTCCTTTTTATCAGCAACTAATCGTTAAAGTAAAAGGGGGGGGGGGGTTAACTCTAAATGCGCAATCTCATTGGCTGATGCCAATTTCTGACAACGTGATTCGTTCAGAATCGTCACGTGACGTGCTTTGACATTTCCGCGGTAGTTCAGAATGGGCGTTTCCCAATACCAAGTGTCGGTACACGATCCGTTCTGCCTGCACGATCCGCATGCGCATAAATACTGTCGGTACACGATCCGTTCTGCCTGCACGATCCGTTCTGCACATGCGCAAGATAATACTGTTTTACGTATCCATACGACCTGCACGATCTGTTCCACGCTAGCCTATGGCTAGCCTCCACCGGGAAGCTAACGTTAGTTTAGCTAACAGCTAATTCGGCTAACCGCTAGCTGACAGCTAGATTCAGTCTAAAATAACGTTAACTCAAACGTAATGGGAAAAGCAGGCTACAGCTAAATTAAGACTTCACAGTAATAACAATAAAGACAAGTATTGAGTGATTGTATTTTAAATGAGCACAAGTAAAGTAGAACTGACGTAACAGCTGTTATATATGTTAGGTGTTTGTTATATATGTCAACGTTTATTTTCAAGTTTTATTTTGAGGGTCTTTTAAAGTTATTACATGCTGTCTCAGCTAGCAGTTAGCCGAATTAGCTGTTAGCTAAACTAACGTTAGCTTGGCTGTCGACCGGAAGCGTGGAACAGATCGTGCAGTGTCGTAAATCCTCATACAACCACGCATGCGCGAACATTTTGCGCATGTGCAGAACGGATCGTGCAGGCAGAACGGATCGTGTACCGACAAATACGTAGCAGAAATCGTGACGGTGCCGCCTGCACGATCCGTTCTGCGCATGCGTGCGCAAACACGTTAGTTTAGCTAACAGCTAATTCGGCTAACAGCTAGATTCAGTCTAAAATAACGTTGTCTAACTTAATGGGAAAAGCAGGCTACAGCACTATAAAAGGCATTAAAAATAAGAAGGCAATCAAGACTGAGTCTTAACTGGATTGGGATAATATTCCTTCAATAGAATATTTCTAATAACTTTGTTGATACATTTATAATCACAGAAATTAATTCCTTGGATGCAGAGCTGCCTCAGACCAGGAGAAACCTTGGAGTACCTAACGTCTTCTCTCACCATGGACTTCAGAGACAAGCCAGGCATTACAACTGGCAGCTCTTTTTGTAAGCTAGGGATTGTTTTAAATGTAGTTTACGCCAGGCTTTGAATTACGAGGTATTTACTTGGTGGCCAATCCAAAAAAATAAAGGAGTTGTTACATGTTACATTAATATACACCATTTTTGGTTACATGTGGAATGAAGTCCGGGTTTTTGCTAAATGTTATTTAACTTTAAGAGTTGCAGTTGAATACGAGAGTAAGGTGCAGTCTATGTGTAAGTCTTTTGTATTAGTATGTTCATACATAGCCTATATTGGCTATATATCTATGTAAATGTTCAATCTATGATTCTAATACAGTATAATTCCATGCTTCCATACCAACAATCACTTGTTTTGCTTGTTTCTATTTAATAGTTATTAAATTATTAAAAGAATGTTCGAGACGCAATGCAGCAAGAGCAATAGGCACGGTTATTCATTCATTCATTAAGATGATAAAGGAGCAGACACACAATTAAAGCTCTGCCTTTGTGTAAGTGTAAGTCTACAGCCTACCAGGTGGTGTTCTGTTATTTAAGTGCACGGTTTAATGCAGATTGGTATGTATTAAAACATACTAGTCGTATATGTATCAATTCATACTTCATTATTTGACATAAATTAATTTCAAGTCAACGTCAAGTGGTCATCTTAACTATGATATAAAAATAAATACAAATGCTTAAAATTATGTTAACGCCATTGTCATGTTGATGCTGAAACAACTATTTGATTTCATTTTTTTTCTCCAAGCAAAATCATTTGATGGTTCCAGCTTCTCAAATGTGAGTTTGAAGTTTATCCTTGTCTTACATTATAATGTACTGATTTTCTTTTTTACACTGTTGCTGACCACAATAGAGTCCTCTCCAAATAGAAACATAGAAGCAGAGTCTGTAGCACACAGGTTTAATTAACAATATGGTATATAAGTACAAAATGAGCCATTTTAACCAATTTGTACAGTGATTTCATTCTTATTTTCTTATTGCAAAACAAATGGGCACAGACCAGTAAAAAGAACATTACCTGTGAACATTAACAAGCTTCAATGCATTTGTTTTTACACCTGCTTTCTGTGTTTGAGTGTATGCAATAGTTCCTAGATCTATACAAATACATTCATCTCCCACAGACTCTGCAAACAGGAAAGAAACTAAGGCTTTCCCCAAAGGCAGTCCTTTTGAAAAATGGCATATTAGAATAAATTAGCCAGGAACAGAGAAAATGAGCAAGAGGAGAAACCTGTCAAAAATTCCCAGACAAATTATTTTACAGTCTTCTCAACACAAACTATTAATTTGCAAAAAGGTATTGTTTCATCTGGTGTTTTTGATACGCACTCCTGCTGCTAACAAGAAAAACTTCCACTACAATTGTAATGGGAATTTTATTTTAATATTATAGTTTGATATCTTACAAGATTCTCTTATATACGTTACAGGAGTTTTCCTAATAATCTTTAATTTTGTTATAGACTTAGAGACTCCAAGAGAAGAAGCAACTGGCATCATAAACTCTGGCCTAGTTGAGAATATCCTTCTCTTTTTGGAACTCAGCGTTCCTACTGTTTACCTTTAGCAGATAAGGAGGAAAAGGGCCATAACATTTTGAACTGTATCTCCTGTCTCTTGCTTTGCTAAGAGAAGGATATTTTCAACTAGGCCAGAATTTATGATGCCAGTTGCTTCTTCTCTTGGAGTCTCTAAGTCTATAACAAAATTAAAGATTATTAGGAAATTCCTGTAAAGTATATAAGATAATCTTGTAAGATATCAAACTATAATGTTAAAATAAAATTCCCATTACAGGTACAAAATAAAAAAACATAAAAATAAAATGAAATTTTTGTTTCGAGAAGTTTTGTTAAAAAAAGTCAATACCAGAGCATAACAAATGAAAAACAAATGAAAACAGCACAAAGACTAGTGCAAATTCTTGCATGGCTGGTCTGAAGTCTGAACCAAAAATATATTCTGTCTTTGTTGTCTTCTTTAAAAATAGCAATTATTAAATCACTCTGTGTTGGAAGAAAAAGCAGTCCCTTGGTTTAAGGAAAGTTCACAGTCTATAGGCCTTATGACAATTTTTTTTGTATTTCTTTTAGCTTTTACATTAGCAAGTACAAAAAGTTGAAAACAGAACAAGGCCTTTCTCTGTCCCAAAATCCTACAATCCTTCAAAAATATTCTCCAGCGTGTCTCCAGTCGTGTCACCCACCATAACCATGTCATTACTCAACCCCCCTCTGTGTGGTGTGTTAAGTTGTGGGAGCATGGCACTCAGCTCCGGTGTTCCCATGTGTCCCTGCTCCATGGAGCCTGACATTGGGCCTCCAAGGCTGGGGTGGGGAGAGCTGGAGTGGAGGCCATCGTGTTGAGGTGAAGGCTGGGGCTGTATTCTTGGGGAGGGACTGGACTGTGGGGGCTGCTGCGAAGGTGGACGGGGCTGGGGAACGTATTTGGCACCTGGTTTGCCATAGCTACCATTGCCTGCATTCCTGCCTGGGACCCAAGCATGGCCTGAGTGTCCTGCTGCGCCTGCTGTTGTTGCTGCGGCTGGGTGTCCTGGTACTTGGCTGTCCTCTGTTTAATGAAAGAGGCCATGAGGTGGGGGTTAGACTTGAGGATGTTGAGGACCTGCTGTTGCTGCTGTGGGGAGCTGGGATATTTGAGGGTGCGCAGTAATTCCTGCAGGGCAATCAGAGCAATGTTACCATCCACCACGTGTTAATGAGCTGGCCCTGCTGGGGCAAAGGGCTCTCCTGAGCCTGCTGAGGAGCCATGGGGGCCTGTTGAGCAGTCAGTCAGAGTCAGTCACTCGGCCGACATGTGGGGGACTGTGCAGCCCACATCCAGCATTAACACGAAGATCGAGCATGTCTCTACAAACCCCCATAAATGTGTCCATGTCCTGCATATGGTCAAAAGTGAATGTGAATGGGTCCTTGGCATCACACTCCATTGTGTCCATCAACACTCTCCAACAATTAAGTTGGTCATCATGATTCATCCACACGAATGACGGCTCGTGCACCCGTCCCTTAAACAGCCCAGGGTTGTTCCTGACGATGTACTCTGCCGTGTACATGTCTTTGACAGTTAATGGTAGCTCCTCCACTTCTACCTGCTCCTCCTTTGATAAAGTAAAATACCTTAAGTTAAGACTACTCTATAACATAAGATGTTTATGCCATTTCCATACATGAGGAACATCACCAACATGGTATTTATTATAAATTCAAGACATTTTTTCAGTGGTTCCTTGTTGAAATGAGTTGCCTAGTACTGTCCATTCCTGTGAGTTTTGGTTCTTTCAAAAGGGACCTTAAAGACATCTTTTCAGCATAAATTAATTAAGTAGTTCTTATGAGTTATGGTTTGTATATTATGGTATTTTCATTAGGCTATTGATCATTGATATTATATTGTTGTTCATTACTGCTGTTTTCCTTAATGTAGTCTAAGCAGCATTTTACTATTTTTAACTATTGTATTGTTTATAAGTCACTTTGGACAAACGCATCTGCTAACTATATTAATATTAATATATAAATATATTACCATAACTATTACATGCACAAAGAAAATATAGGATGCAAACGTGAAAATGGTTGTCTGGTTAGTTTGGCCATACCTCGACTTTGTGGGGTCGAGGAATCCTATAAATAGGTGGTAGGTTGCCTGCCATCATCTGTTTTGCCTCCTCTGTCCAGAAGGCAAAGCGCTGTCCGAAGTGCTGCCCATGCCTTTTCAAAAGTCAGAGTATGGTACTTTTAATATAGCATAATCGTAAAGCAGACCAATGTTTTACTGAATGAAATGTGTCCTACCTTGTGATTGAGAATTTCTCCAGAATCTGGAGACACCACCACTTGCGAATGGATGGTATGTCACTCTGTAATACAAATGTAATATTAGAGACTTGCGCTGTTTAGTTTTTAACATATACATACATTCTATGAATTACAACTTACATCCAAAAAGTGAAACTGGGCACCAGTACAGATGCAGAGGGCGTACTGTTAAAGAGAAAGATACTGATTACAGAGATGTAGGACAAACGGGAAAAATTGTGTGGAAATTGTATAAGCTTACCATAAGCATGAAGATCCCACAGCTCTGTCCATCTGATTGAACTGGAAATGGCTAGAAAGTAATACACAGTTACTCAGATGTAGTGTTGACAACCATTACAGTATACTGTGTCCGCTGTGCAAAATGAAATGCCGAAATATTACATAGTAAGTAAAGTTACATCAAAATCTTTGCCCGTCTTCTTCACCCACGGCCCATTAGCCACTGCATCTGCAAGTTGTCTGGAAAACAAATTATGCAAGATTTAAAACCTGAAGCCATAGAACGAGACTTTTGCTCAAACCTGAAGCCATAGAACGAGGCTTTGCCTAAACAGGATATCAGTCCATTTCACTCGGTTTGATCTGTATTTGTTAAGGCTGTTACACAGTGTCATCAGAATGATGATTTTCAGAGTGCTGTTCAGGCTTAACTGGATGAAAGAACTGTATAAAAGGCACCCATCATGTGTTAACTTTAATTCCCATAGTAGCATGTAACTACATGCACTGTCTGTTCTCTGTGTGAGCCTTAGACGATCACAGGTCAAACCTTGCTAATGTCCTCTGCGTACGAGTTTCAAACCTGAATATGGTTCGGTACTCCTCATCTCCAAACCCATTTGGACGTAATGAGTCCAGAAAAATAACCTCCTTCTTAGCAACTAATAACACCTGTGAAGCACATATGCCATAAATGCCAGCTATAGGGGCACCGACTGGTTTAAATAATAGAGGAAACACTAAAAAAAAATGTTACTGTACACAAATACATACATGTCTCCTGGCTGCCTCCTCTACCAGCCTGAAGCACGCATTCCCAATCTGAAAGCACAGAATGTTTTGCATAATTGCAATAAAGGCATTAGAACCATCCGAACTCTTCACAGCAATATCCACTTACATTGCTCTCCACCTCCTCATCCAGCCCCAAGCTCCAAAAGTCCTCCCTTCGAAGACACATCGGACCATCCAGAACAACAATTTCTTTTGCTGGAAGTGCTCTGTCCAGCACATAGGTCAGCTAGAAGTAACAAAAGTAATCCCTGTTATGAATGAGCAATCATGCATTTATTATTTGCACACCAACAAGCTATGCATGTCAATTATCCAGTTTAGTTTGGCACTCACCAGTTGATCTTGCTGTGGACTGAGACTCTTGGACCACAGTGGACCTTTATTGGCATACTGGTGGTCCACCAGTCTAATGTCCTCTGCCCTCTTGGACCACAGTGGACCTTTTTTGGCATACTGGTGGTCCACCAGTCTAATGTCCTCTGAATCCCCTTGGCTGCCCTCTGGTTCACAGCTATGGTCTACACAATGGGACAGTAAATACTAATAGTCATTGTCAATTGTCATGTTTATATTTCAAATGCTATGCCACGTAGTAGGATTATTACAATACCTTGTGGTCGAAAGTAGGGCCTCAGCCGCGAAACATTAACTGTTTGGACTTTCCCTGACATAGCCACACTTTCCACACCCTTCTCTGTCAGGGATGTGAGGGTGAATGGCCCTTGGTGGAGATCCTCTAAACAATTTCCCATCTTCACCTTCTTTTTGGGCTCCCCAATTAGGACTTCATCCCCTGCCTTGACTGAGCACTGGCGCACCCCTTTCCCTTTCTTGGCCTCAAAAGCCTTTTTTTGTTTTGCCTGTGCCTTTTCAATGTTGTTCAGTACCTTAAAGATAAGAATGTATAAATTATAATGCGAACATTCTTATTCACATTGAACATGCCATCCACACAACTTTGAACAAACCTTTTCATTGAGGGCCTTGACTCCACATAGTTTTTGCTCCAGCTCCTCCTCTGGGTCTGCCAATTCTAAGGCGGAGTCTGTCTCACAGGCATTTAATGCCTGTGGTAGACGGGGGTGCCTGTTATACATTAAAAAGTACGGGCTGTACTTGGTGGATCTCTAATTTGAAACAAAAGGTTTTGTTAGATTGCATTGAACCACAAAATAAAACTCTTAAAACATGTATGTGATATATGTTATCTAATCATTTTGAATAATAACCTGTTTTGCAGTGTTAATTCCATAAACTATGGCCTGCAGGTGGACGTCCCAGTCATCCTGGTGCTGATTGACGTATTTTGTGAGAGTCCTCTTCACGTTTTGATTAGTTCTCTCATCCTTCAACATACAAAGGAATCACTACATGCATTTAAGTGTACGTTGGCTAAAGTTGACTTGTTTTGAGGGACGTCATGATGGCACACTTACTTGGCCATTTGACTGGGGGTGGTATGCATTTGTAATGGCATGTTTGATGTTCAGTTCCGTGAATATGTGTGAATTTAGCTGTACATAATTCAAACACATATGGTTATTTACAATATTTATTGGTCTTGGAAATGACTAATAACTGCTTAAAACAACGTGAATTGTGATGTCATATGACCTGTGTGAAGGAGGTGAAGGGAGAGGGTAATCAGGACACATACGTTTACGTTTTTACATTTATTTCACACGTCTAATGTATAATTTAACACAATCTCATAAAGTACAATGATCATATATAAGCCGCGTGAAATGGGGAACCCCAAATAAGCTACTAAAAGCTTTTTGGAGGGGGCCCAATAACAATAAATAGCAACAGATAATATACAATCCAAAAACTCAATTTACCAAAAACACAAAATAGACAATAAAAAAATACAACAAAAATACAGACAGACATACTTAAACTAACATAGACAAATACTACAAACAAACAAACGAATGATCCCAGCACAAACTATAGCATTTAAAGAATAATCAGCAATCATATGTTATGAGCAATTTTTCCTTTAGGCTTTTCTTGAAATACCTCGTCGGCCCCTGTCTGTGATGATTTTCCGGACCATACCAAATGTGTACAGCTTTGGCACAAGTGCCTTAGCCACCTCAGTGCTGGAGGCAAACTTTAAAGGCTCAGCGATGACCCACTTGGTGAACAGGTCTGTCACCGTGAGGACGTACTGATGGTCTTTTAAGGTTTTTTTCAGTGGACCAATGAGGTCCATGCCGACTACCTCCCATGGCTCTTTCACCTGGGGAGATATGTAATATTACCACATCACCTTATATATTTCTTGTTGCTTAAAATGGTACACCAAGGTACGCCCTACCTTAATAGGGTGAAGGGCAGGAGACACAGTCTTTATGGGGTTATTCTTCTGGCATCTGTGACAGCTTTTGACCTGATGGATACATTCATTATTTAGACCAAATAATTAACTTAAGTCAAACAAAGCCACTAATGTAAGTCATTGCCTGAGACATTCCTTGAGTTAAAAAAAATGTTTTTACCCAATCTGCCACATCTGCCTTTATGCTGTCCCAGTAGTACCCGGCAACAACCCTGTCCGTGGTGGCCCTCACGCCCCCGTGGTTCCCTGTGCCAGGGTTGTTGTGGCACTCCTCCAGGACAGCCCGCCTCTGCTCCTCAGACAGCACAACCAGCCTCATATTTTCCACACTGGGTCCAGTGTAGAATAATTGACTTTCTGTGATAGACATACAAATGTTTGTTAAGTAATGATTTTTGCTGCATTGTTTTGGTATTACAATACGGCACTTATGTGCACATGCGTCTTTGTTCAGGGATGCAAACACGTTATGAAAAAAGAGAGTGACATTTCTGTTACCGTGAAAGGAAACTAGCCTATTTGAAATGTTTTAAATGTGAATGCTCTAAACGTAATTCATCATTAACTAGATTAGGCAAAGCATGACACGTTCATCACTCAATTGTGGTGTAAGCCTATGTCTTGAGTGATCGTCTTCCCTTTAAATGTTTAAATGGGACTTTAACTCCATGCTGTTTTTGTTGTTGGACAGCGCCGTCTTTGATTCAGAATTTTCTTACCGTTTTTATAAATGACACATGGGGGGCGCCGAAAAGCGCGCTATTTGCATCCCTGTTTGTTCCAGTTATAAGTTTGGCTGCTACAACACAGCTCACTCACTTCTTTTCAACTCTGACTAAACTTTACTGAACAGCTAATGACGAAGTAGCTAGTCATAAACGAAAATGTGCGAAAAGATCCCTTGTCCCACACGCATTAGTAGGCCTACTAGTGCTAACTAAAACAGGTGTATCGGTTGACGTTAGCAGCATAACGTTAATGCTAATATTATTTCACATACCGAAACTAACTTACCTCTTACAATGAAATTTTCAGTCATTCGCATGACCTTTTTCATATAGGCAGGATCCACCAGCCCGTCAACCAAATATTGCCTAAGGGCAACATAAAGAAGAAACTTTTCAGCCATTTTTTGTTCAAAATACTACATCCATGCTCGAAACCAGAGCGCTGTGAAATGAATGAAATTCAAAAAACGCGCGCAAGCGTAAATCATTGTAAAACATCATCTGCGCATGCGCAGAACGGATCGTGCAGTGTCGTAAATCATCGTAAAACCTGATGATAAATGATTATCATCTGCGCATGCGCGAACATCTTGCGCATGCGCAGAACGGATCGTGCAGGCAGAACGGATCGTGTACCGACACCAAGAATGCTGTCGGTACACGATCTGTTCTGCCTGCACGATCCGTTCTGCACATGTGCAAAATGTTCGCGCATGCGCGGTTGTACGAGGATTTACGACACTGCACGATCTGTTCCAAGCTAACGTTAGTTTAGCTAACAGCTAATTCGGCTAACTGCTAGCTGACAGCTAGATTCAGTCTAAAATAACGTTAACTCAACTGCCGTTAGCCTCCACAGGCAAGCTAACGTTAGTTTAGCTAACAGCTAATTCGGCTAACTGCTAGCTGAGACAGCATGTAATAACTTTAAAAGACCCTCAAAATAAAACTTGAAAATAAACGTTGACATATATAACAAACACCTAACATATATAACAGCTGTTACGTCAGTTCTACTTTACTTGTGCTCATTTAAAATACAATCACTCAATACTTGTACATACTTGTACAATACTTGTATAACTTATTGTTATTACTGTGAAGTCTTAATTTAGCTGTAGCCTGCTTTTGCCATTACGTTTGAGTTAACGTTATTTTAGACTGAATCTAGCTGTCAGCTAGCGGTTAGCCGAATTAGCTGTTAGCTAAACTAACGTTAGCTTCCCGGTGGAGGCTAGCCATAGGCTAGCGTGGAACAGATCGTGCAGGTCGTATGGATACGTAAAACAGTATTATCTTGCGCATGTGCAGAACGGATCGTGCAGGCAGAACGGATCGTGTACCGACAAATGCAAAGAACGGACAAGCACAGAAAACACTGTTAAGAGTTTGAGACCATAGATATATATCTATGTTTGAGACGATGCGTACTTCCTGTTATTGCTCAACACAGCACAGAGGCTATATATATATATATATATATATATATATACACACTTTTATAATATGTATATTAGTAATATAATAAAATAATTTGAATTATTACATGTTTATTTTAAACAAGTTTAAACTATTATAAAAGTGACATTTATTTGCAATAAAAAATAGGTGCAAGATTTCCCTTTACAAATATACATAAAGAAATGCTGCATGTTGAAATCCCCACCCTGTAGAGAGAACTACACTACTGTGGAGGTATACACATGGAGGATAGAGATTAAAAAAAAAAAAAAAAAAAAAAAATTCAATTCAATTCAATTCATTCAATTTTATTTGTATTGCGCCAATTCATAAAAAAAGTTATCTCAGGACACTTTTCAAATAGAGCAGGTCTAGACCGAACTCCTTATAACATTATTTACAGAGACTCAACAGTACCACCATGAGCAAGACCTTGGAGACAAGGGCAAGGAAAAACTGCCTGTTAAGAAGCAGAAACCTAGGACAGACCCTTCGGCTCTAGGTGGGTGGTCGTCTGACTCGACCAGTTGGGGGGTGAGAGAGAGAGAGAGAGAGAGAGAGAGAGAGAGACACAGACAGACAGGTGCACAGCAACAACAGTATTGGCAATGGCAGTCAAGCAGGACCATGGCAGGAGGCTCCACTAGGATCCATGAGAACCTGCGAGACGAGAAAGCACAAGAACTCCGGGGAAGAAGTGAAGTTAGTAACATGCATTAATGGGACATGAACGAGAGCAGAAAGAGAGAGAGAGGAAGAGACAGTGCACCATGGGAAATCCCCCGATAGTCTAGGCCTATAGCAGCATAACTAAGGGATGGTTCAGGACTCACCTGATCCAGCCCTAACTATAAGCTTTATCAAAGAGGAACGTCTTAAGCCTACTCTCAAATGTGGAGAGGGTGTCTCCCTCCCGAACCAGGAGAGGAGCTTGGTAACTGAAGGCTCTGGCTCCTGTTCTACTTTTAGAGACTATAGGAACCACAAGTAGCCCTGCATTCAGAGAACGTAGTGTTCTAAAGAGGTAATAGGGTACTATGAGCTCTTTAAGATATGAAGGGGCCTGACCATGAAGAGCTTTATAGGTGAGGAGGAGGATTTTATACAGACAGCAGCTCTGCAGCTGCTCATAAAATCGTTATTGGTGTCGGTGAAACCTATATAATTGAACAGCTCGATTGTGGTCTCAGCCTTGATAACTTGCGCAAGTAGTAGTGATACACAACTATGCTGCACGATTAAGTTGTTTTTCGAAAAGAAAAGCTGCAATTTCAACATGTTCAAGCATCCAGAATTATAGCCACGTTAATAACGTTTGTAAGACAGAGTATTTGTGTTCGTGCAGATCACTCACCTTACCTTATCAGGTACCACAGAGCCCGCAAGAAAGCTTGCCTGTGACAAGATGGCTGCCGGTGATGACGTTAGAGACTCCACCGTAAGACATCTAGCCTTTATATATATCTATGGTATTGACCCTTTGCAAACACGTCACACGACCACGTGACGGCGCCATGACGGACGGCGGAAGCACAGGCTAAACAGTAGTGGACAAGCGGGAAGTTTCATAGTTTCAATCAGTTTGAAATACATAACACTAAATAAACTGTATTTGTGGCTTTATATGGCTTCTTCTATTGAACAACAAGTTGTTCAGGGCCCTTACGTGTCAACAAGATGCGTTTTCAACTCAGGCATTGTTTAAATTCACCTACCCTGGTCCCTGTCTCGATCCTGCTGGTAGCTAGCTTGCCCTGTTAGCTGCCGTCCGGTGAGTGCCGTCCAGCTACTACCACACTATTGTTTTTTTTAGGGGGGGAATAAACTTCAAGACGTGACATGACCTGTCCTCTGGAGGACATAGCCACACCACCGCCGCTCCGCGGATTATTATTGGGATGATTATTACAGAAGCCTGTCTGAATACACTCACCGGACGGCAGCTAGCAGCTAACGACTATCAGCTAGCAGGGCAAGCTAGCTACCAGCAGGATCGAGACAGGGACCAGGGTAGGTGAATTCAAACAATGTCTGAGTTGAAAACGCATCTTGTTGACACGTAAGGGCCCTGTTCATGTGGCACAGACATATTAATTGCATTTTGTGTCTGTTAAGAGGCACAAAAGCACTCTAAAACTTGTCCCGACCACTGCCGTTTTAGCTCAGTGGACGCTTGTAGTACGTAGCTGCAGCTTCTCCGTGTTACCTGCACTGATTCGGGTCGGGGTTTTTTCTATCGAAAGTACTCGCGTAGCTATAGCGATCAAGATTAACGTAAAAATTGCCCGGAATTCTCCTTTAAGTAAAGAATAGATGTTAATACAAAATAAACCCTAGATTGATGTCTTATCTTTGCCATTATGAGATACCTCCCCCCACCGTTAGCGTAGCATCACGTACCTCTAACCCAGCCAGCTACAAAGAACTGGTTAGCATCCACACTTTTAAAAGCTTTGAGATCAGCACCAGTATATGGGGATACCCCGTTTAACACATAGTGTTACAGATCGTGTGGACTTAAGTCGGGCAGACTCTGTGATTTAATGAGGTCTGTGAAAACGGAGGGATAACGAATTAAGGGTCTGTATCCAATCCTGCTATCTCCAACTTCTCCAAATACTGCTCTTTGTGAGCACCTACCAGATGCCCTACCTCGACCGATAACGGCACGACAACTTGTTGTTCAATAGAAGAAGCCATATAAAGCCACAAATACAGTTTATTTAGTGTTATGTATTTCAAACTGATTGAAACTATGAAACTTTCCGCTTGTCCATTACTGTTTAGCCTGTGCTTCCGCCGTCCGTCATGGCGCCGTCACGTGGTCATGTGACATGTTTGACACTTTTCCGGTGAGCGCTGAGCGTTACTGCGCAGCCTCCAACTGAGAGAGACGACTAAAATGTGGTCAGAAGTTAATTTGGTGATGAATAAGATGGCGAAAATTGTTAAAATTGTCCCGTTTTTGGGCTGTCTATGTACCAGAAACCCGACCATCATTGAATGCCGAAATGAATGTTGGGATCCGGGTGCTGCGAAGTTCATACAAGTTACCATAGACTGTATATAAGAATGGACCAACAGATCCCGTTGCTCTGGACGGAGACCAGTGAAGGCCGTTAGAAGCACTTTTCCGGTGAGCACTGAGCGTTACTGCGCAGCCTCCAACTGAGATACGACGGACGACGTAAATGTGCCGTGAGCAACGTGTCTGAAAGTTGTAAGTCTTCTGGTAGCTGTGCCAAGAGAAATCTCAATCATTCCCAATCTAGCAGAGACGGAGAGCGTAGGTATATGTAAGGAGATAACATAGGCACAGGCTAATTATTGCTAACTAAAATGCTAGTTAACATTAGTAATTACACTTAAACAGCTAATATGAGACGAAACTGCCTGCACGCTTCTCCTGTACTATACGGTAATTCCTCTACTATGCGACAGTAAGTCGCGTGGTTATGACACAATCGTTAGCCTATTTTTATAAAAACGTCTGCTACGGAGCCATAACGTGAGGTACAAGGTAATGGAGCCTTTTATACATTGTCGTGTTTCTTTAGAAATAAACAATGGACAAATAGAGTCTTTAAACGTTTCAGATGTAAAGTTATTCGCTGTCAAAGTGGCGCCAAAATGAATGGCAGTCAATGGAATGCTAACGGGGGGTGATCGCTTTGTAGCATTAAAATGGCGCCATAGGAGGTTCGCGGTCCGAGGAGAAGCTTACCCCCTTGCAAGTTACCAACCAATGCATCCTCGGTAAAATCATAGACTGTATATAAGAATGGACCAACAGATCCCGTTGCTCTGGACGGAGACCAGTGAAGGCCGTTAGAAGCACTTTTCCGGTGAGCGCTGAGCGTTACTGCGCAGCCTCCAACTGAGCGAGACGACGTAAATGTGCCGTGAGCAACGTGTCTGAAAGTTGTAAGTCTTCTGGTAGCTGTGCCAAGAGAAATCTCAATCATTCCCAATCTTGCAGAGACGGAGAGCTTAGGTATATGTAAGGAGATAACATAGGCACAGGCTAATTTTTGCTAACTAAAATGCTAATTAACATTAGTAATTACACTTAAACAGCTAATGTGAGACGAAACTGCCTGCGCGCTTCTCCTGTACTATACGGTAATTCCTCTACTATGCGACAGTAAGTCGCGTGGTTATGACACAATCGTTAGCCTATTTTTACAAAAACGTCTGCTACGGAGCCATAACGTGAGGTACAAGGTAATGGAGCCTTTTATACATTGTCGTGTTTCTTTAGAAATAAACAATGGACAAATAGAGTCTTTAAACTCTTCAGATGTAAAGTTATTCTCAAAGTCAAAATGAATGGCAGTCAATGGGATGCTAACGGGGGGTGATCGCTTTGTAGCATTAAAATGGCGCCATAGGAGGTTCGCGCTTACCCCCTTGGGTAAAATGGGTGTGTCAAGAACATTTCCGGGAATCTTAACTGTTCTTGGTGAAATGCGAACTTGTGTATTGGGACACTAATTTGGCAACACGAGATGACGTTTCCCAGGGACACAAGAACACAAGTCAATAGAAGAACACAGATTGAGAAACGGCCAGAGTCAAAAGAAATGCGTCGAAAACCGTCGAAAATCACCCCAGAGAAGACGAAAACAGGTGTTATTAGCAAGAAGACACAGGGGATTACAAACTAAGACAGCAGATGATGAAATGCCTTCACATAGTACGTTGATGTTTAAACTGTCGTTCAGAAAACAGGAGTGTTCAGACAGCGGAGGTAATCAGACTGTCTCTCTTTTTGGATATTTTACCAAGGTATAAATCTCTTAGTGAAGATAATTTTTCCCAGTGGAGGAGGAAGTGCATCTCTGTCTGACCCAGTCTGAACATGGTTAGGATTTCAAAAGCCAATAGTGTCCATTCCACCAACGCATAGCAGAGCCATAAAAGTGTAAGCACAGTCAAAAATGTGAAAAGACACCAGCAGGAGATGGAGGAAGGCCCTACATATGGTGCTGGCATGGATGTGTAGACTGTAAACTAACTTGGGGGAACTAGGCTGTGTAATGGTTGTGTTGTGTCAGTTCGAAGTTTGTGACGTAATGGTCTTCAGTTGAAGGCCATGTTGATGTGTTGTTTTGGATGTTACGATCAGTGATGGATGAAGCGATAATGAGTTTTGGATGTTAAACAGTGTGATACATGGATCTTACTTGGACCTAAAGGGATATGTGTCTGTAATTCATGGCTTTCAATAGAAATTAGCGGAATTTTGCTATAAAAATCTTTAAAGCCTGTTTTCTCAAAATGACTTTTCTCTCATACTCCAAGTCTGAAATATCCACTTCAGTAGCACCTTTATACACCAAACTTTTCAGTCTTGTACCTAGTTATATTACGAAGACATTTACAGAGGGATTTGTAAATATATTATTCCTAGCCTGATTTATATAATATTTTATTCCAAAAACATGCCGAAAATCGATTTTTTTAAGGCTATTGACAGTATATTCTGATTTACAGGATAACAAAAGTAGATATCCATAAATCCCTCTGTAATTTTTTTCCCATCTAATATGTGAAAACAATGAAAAAAGAATTTTGAACCTGGCTTTATCCAATACTCAGATTTCGTTTTTTAAAATATATGCAAATTAGTGCATATTTAATTAGATAATTCCTAATTTGCATATTTAAACATTAAATTACAGAAAACTTGTACTACATTTTTTTCTCGTGTTAATGTCAGTAACCAACTGGGAGAGTTTCATGGTGATATCTGCTAGTTAAAAAGTTTACCCTATTCACCTGTAGTGTCTCGCCTGAAGTGGTGAGAAAGTTTTTTAACCTTTGAATGCTTTGCATTTCAGTACTTTGTGGTGATAAGTAGGCCTGTAGATATTAACCACTGGCATCAATGCAGGAAGTGCTTCATTAATCCTCAGGATCAACCACTAACCGTAACTTATTGATTTGCTTATGATTGTACATATTTTATGTCCTGTTTTTTAAGGCTTCATAACAAAGCTACTTTTACTGTAAATGGTGATGTGACGTGCAAAACATAAAGAATTAAACAATTCAATGGTCGATTATATTGTGTTTTTCATATTGTGTTTTTATTAAACAAACATTGATCTGCAGTCATTCATAACTTTTACATCTTGAAAATGTGGTTTTTCTTCTTGAGTTGTACCAATTGGGTAAGACAAGTATTATTAAGCTGTAGCTGCTCCACAGCCTCAGAGAAAGAAATGGTTGATGGATGAGGAAACCAGCAGGAGGAGGACACTGGAACCAGTGGGTTCGGCGCTGTTACACAAGTCCCCCTCACAGCACTTTATGGGACAAATACATGTTTTAATGTTCATGCAGCTCTTGGTAATGACACCTGCAAGACATCATGGACAAAAATAAAAGCCACCAGGCATTTAATACAGCAATATATCAGCTCAGATAGATAATCTTTTTGAAATGATTAATATTAGCTGCAAGAACAACTCACCCTTTAATTCAGTGGTGGCACAAAAGTCAAAGCCATTAGGACAAGTTACCTTATCTGCGCAGGTATCGCCTTGACATTGGTAGCATGTCAGTCCACATGCTTTATAGAAATAGGGAATAGTGTCACACATTGGTTTAAGTTACTCCAAATCTAATGCTCATTGGTTTACCCATTTTTATAAAAGCACATAATCAATTTAAACCTTTTTTTCTTAATGTTCCAACACATCTAAAACGTGTGTTGTAAAAAACACAATAGTCTGGAAGTGTTGCAAATGAGATTTTAAATATCTGGCCAAAATAAAATATCATCTAGGCCTATATCTTTAAATTAATTCATGAATTAATAAAAAACGAAAAGTATGAGCCCTATCACACTTTCAGACGCCAACACCCAACAAAATAATAACTTAAATTTCTTTATGTGAGGCCAATTACACATGAATCAAGCTGTTCTTACCTACAGACAGAGTCATTAACAGGATCAGAGCTCCATAAAACTGCATCGTGAACGGAGAGAAAATCTGACTTATTCAACCCTGAGAAAAGAACTGGAGAGAAGTCTTCCAAGTTTTCCAGATTTCTTACTTTTATAGTCCAACCCCGCAGTCTTTTTTCAGTTGCATCTTCCCAACGGCTCCTCCCAAAGTGAGCACCAGAAAGTCATTAGTAGTAGAGATCTGACTTCATGGGTATACAGTCAAATACATTAACTGAAAGTGAAACTAGAATCATCCTTATGGCAGATAAAATATATTTTATAAAGATAGATCTCTTTCTTTTATAGTCCAACCAATTAGATTGCTTTCAGTTGCATTTCCTCGCGAATCCTTCTCCCAAAGTGAGCATATTATCCCATAAAGTAATGTAGACTTCTGACTCCATTTATATATATATATATATATATATTATATATTGTAACTGTAAGTGATGTGAATCATCATTTGCAGATAAAATATATATCGGTTCGTACAAACCAGGGTGTAAATGTTGCCATAGTTCACTTCAAAGTATTCCATTGATTTCTACAGCATCATCTCACATACATTTCGGTTGTATTTGTCTGTGCAGGATTTAGGGTTGGTGGATTTGCATGTGTAGCATCTAAATCCACATGTTAAAGAGAACAAATGGTTTAAGACACTCCGAATCTAAGGCTGATTTTAGTTTTTATGCTCACAGAACACAGTTTCTGTGTTAGGCCTAATATGCTGTGCATGTGGTTTCCTGTTGAAAGAAGACCCTCATCACAGAACTTTCCAGTACATTTCTACAACCACAGCTCTGAAACATTTCCAGTAAGATGTAGCCTAATGGATGTGGGTAGGGCATGGAAAGGCAATGCTAGATCGCATGTGTCAATGTCAAAATGGGCATACTGCACAGGCATCAACACTTTGACGTTAACACAATTAAAAAAAAACATCAATAAAGGCTTTTAAAGCAAAAACTACAAAACTGCAAATGTTTCCAGTAGGAATGCGATCTAAAATGGGGGAGAAATTCACAACATCATGCAACCAAGATAACTCCTGTGACCTTGGCTGCCGATGTTGTTAATTTCTCCCCAATTTCAGATTACATTCTTGCCGGAACATGTCCAGTTGGTTAAAAAGCCTTTATTGGTAATTTTTCACAGTAGAAAGTGCCAGTACTTCGTTACAGGAAGACTCAAGGGACTTTTTTTCCAGGATTTATTTGCTCCTACAGAAGACAATATAACCCATTAATTGCCTTCTGGTTTTTTTCTGCAACTCTGTTCCCTCAGCAATGCAAAATGACACCGTGTGGATTTCATTCTTTTTCTTAAAATACATGTTGCAGTGAATGATGATCATGTCCACATACAGTACAGTATGTTTGGTGGTATGTAAAAAGCGTGTTCTTATAAAATAGCAGTTTAAGTTGAAAATGATGCAGAATGACGTTATCCAGTGAATATTGGAGAGGTTTCAAAAGAGGTCAGGGTGTTGTGTTCCCCAGATGATGTTTGTGAATGACCCCCTGGCTTTTCCTCTAGTGCCACCGTGGGGTCCATGAGGTTGACCTTTATAATTTGAGGAAAGTGTCTCACCAACTATTGGATGAGTTGACACAGATATTCGTGGTCCCCACAGGATGAATCTGAATGACTTAAAACAATCCCTTGACTTTTCCCCTAGCGCCATAAACGTATTCACTTCTCAAGTGAAATATATTGACATCTACTAGATACATTGGGATACAATTTGACACAGATATTCATGGTCCCCACAGGATGAATCCCAATGAATTCCTTGACTTTTGATCAAGCACAATCATCAGGTCTTAATTTCAATTTATAAACTATCTTAAGCACAATTTTATCAGTGGAATGTGATAGGTTGAAAAAGATAAAGAAAAGTCTAAACCTTGAAATTAGATATTTGTTACAAGATAAAGTTAAGAATATACCACAATGCAAGACAAAACAATAAAACTTGAAATGTATATTTTTTGGTCTTGAAACAGACCCAAAACAGTTTAAAGTAAATGTCAAAGCATACTGGAAGTCCTGTAAAATATGTCTCTTCTATCTAGCTCAACATTACCCCAAATACGCTCAAATTGCTAATTTAGACAAGTGACATTTACTTGAACTACATCAAACAGCCTTGAATAATCAGCACTAGATAATCAGATCCATACCCAAAACATACCCAAAACAAGTCAGACTTTAGATTTTACATCTAAATGTATGATTATCTCACTTACTGAGAAATAGAGTTTTACAGTGAGAAGTTCTTTATTCTTCTTCAGTTGTACAAATTGAGTCAGAAAAAAGTGCAGCATAGAAATAACAAACTCCCAGAGCCTCACAGGAAGAGTGTGATGATGGCTGAAGATACCAGCAGGAGGATGGCACAGGGACCAGTTGGCATGACACTGTTACACAAGTTCCCTTCACAGCAAGCTATGGCACCTACACATGCTAAGGAGGTTTGGCAGCCCTTGGTAACCATGGTATAACCTGCAAAAGACGATAAGAATACTCTAAGAAACCAGTTTAAAGAATTGTCATGACATGTATAATAGCCACCAGGAATTCAGTACAGCAACACATTGTATCAGCTGCTTGATGATTGATTTTGATGTGTGCAATACGAATATGTTATGTGAAAGAACAACTTACCGTCTATTCTGAGAGAAAAACAACGGTTGAAGATGACAGGACAAGATTTGGTGTCTGTGCAGGATTTAGGGTCAGTGGCTGTGCATGTGTAACATCTTAATCCACATGCTAGAACATAAGACATACCAAATTTCACACATCACTTTATCACTTTTGTTTTTTACAAGTTTTCACACAGAGTTTGTGATGTTGTGTTTTGCAAGAACACATTGATAATTGCCTAGTAGAGAGGACAGAAAATGAAGGAAGGAAGTTAGGAAATTAAATATAACAGAATTTCTTGTCAGGTCTTTTCTTGGTATGTTTTTCACACCATAAAGTTAACCAGTGAAAACTACAGGAAGTCACTGGTTTAGAGCAAGAATTCAGTTTGACACATAACCACCATAGAACCACATTTAGTTTTTACACTTTGCAAGCATTGAAAAGTGGTATCAATCTTCTCATAGTGAATAAGCATATTTCCCAAAATGTCAAACTATTGTTTTTAACTTTTTGACATCACTTCTCTTTTAGCTTTTATAATAACCTTTAAACATCAACACATTTCTTTTCTTCAAGTTACAATGTTCACTCAATGCACATAGGCCTAACTTGAAAGCTGTTCTTACCTGTAGACAGAGTCATAAACAGGATCAGAGCTCCATAAAGCTGCATCGTGAACGGAGAGAAAAACAGATTGTTAATCAGCCAAGTGAGAGGAGAACTGGAGAGAAGCCTTCTTCTTTCATACCAACTTCTCCACAGTCTTCTTTCAGAACTTGAACATTTGCATTTCCTCACAAAGCCTCCTCCCAAGTGATGTGAATAATGTCACCCCTAAAGTGATCAGATTATCTCTGAGACAGCCATGCACTGCTGTCTCGACAAATACAGAAGAAGGCACTTTCACTTCCTTCTTGTTGTTCTCAAAATACATTATTAAATCAGCAAGAAATACATCTAGTCAGGTGCTCCTTCATCAGAACAAATAAAGCTCTGAATAAAAATAATGATCAGAAATAGAGTGGACATTAGGTACTGAAATAGAGAAGTTTAAGCCATATGGAAAACTTTGACACAAAGTGACCTACTTGCATTAGTCAACCTCTGGCCAGTCTACCAGATGGTGTCATGAGTTTGGCATGGTGCAAAAAATCATGTTACAATAAACCGTGAATAAATGGACTATCATCCCCCCCAGATAATAGTCATCTGAAATCTTAATGCTGCTAATTCATTATTAATCATCAATAAAACTGACACATTTTAGTATGTGATACAGAGGCTGTACCCTTCTCAACAGTGTGACAAATATCACCAGGGAAACATGTATTTGTTTCGAAACAATCAGGCATGTTAGCCTACTTCTTTTGAAATCATCTAATTTCATAATAATTACAGTACAATAAATTAAAATAATCTCTTGATAATTTGGCGCAATAATATCAGACATTTAACAAGGGATACTTATAATAATAATAATAATAATAATAATAATAATAATAATAATAATAATAATTATTATTATTATAGCTTAACATAACAATTGTTATGTCTAGAAATGCAGATGTAATAATGAGACCGGAAGTAATTTAGTATGTTTCAAAATAAAAGCGGAACAAGATAACAGACCATTATTATTCTACATACATCTAATATCCATGAAATCCATGCGGTAGGCGTTACCATGATGGCATGCAAAGAGTTAGAAGAAAAGTGTTTAAACCCTGCACTCGACTTCGACTAGTCCAGATCGAATTCTAGTTTACGTAGTTAATCTATGAAAGTGCATCCATTTCATAAGCTCACGTAATGTTTTTATTTGCAGTAGATCAGCTAGATAAATGCAGTCTAAAAAAGAACAACAACTTTTCTTATCTTTCTAACCACATAAACCAAATGGTTTAATTTTGAAAAACCAGTACCCTTCTCACGGTAGCTGCGTCATTTACGCGCCTGTGTGATCTCAGCACATGCGCACTGCAGCTATGTTTTGAAAAGTCGGGGCAGTAAGCCCAAAGCCTTTGCTATGGTTAGCTTCCCATTTGCACAGATTTCTATACATGTGTTCATGATTCATCCAATATAAGAGCAAATGAAAACATGCCAAAGTCTCTGAAGAAGTCCTGCACCACTCAGACCTCCATTAGCAAGTACTTCGGAGGTCTGAGCAGCAGCAGTCCCTCAAACACTCAGTCTGGGATTAACCAAAATCCTGCTCAGTTTTCGAGAGGCAAGGTGAGGTATGCCACACACACACACACACACACGCACACACACACACACACACACACACACACACACACACACACACACACACACACACACACACACACACACACGCTTAGATCAGGCGTCCTTAACTTAATGCTAATTACTGAACTTTAACTGATTTTGTACTGCAGAAGAAACTTTCCTCTGATAATGCTTTTGGATTGCCAACAAAACGAGCCAAGCTTTCTGTACAAGACCAGCAGGTGGAGGATTTAGATTGTGAGCCTGCATCCTGTCAGAGCACTAAAGGTGAGTGTGTGCACCTCAAAAACAGAAACTCCATATTTCTTCTCAACCCTCCCTCATCCATCTCACTCACAGCCTTAAACATTCTTCCTGAAACATCACATTTCTCCAAACAGCATGTGCAGTAATGTTAAACCCTCCTGTTATTGTGAGTTGTTTAGGAGAGATATGAGACGGAGCTGCTCATGATGTATTTTGGTTGTTTAAAACTTAAATTGGAATTTTGGCTGATGTGACCATAGGCTGTGTAAATGTGACACAATGTTAGTCTGTCAAACTGTTGATTAAGGGCATCACATCTTCCTTAGTTAATTCAGGTAATAATTGTGTATGAAAAAGAGTAAAATTATTTATACCTTATAATCATACTTGATGCAAACTTTATTTCTTCTCACTCCAGAGACAACGCTAAGATCGAGCCGAGGAGCAGCAGGCCTCTGCTCCTCCACCTTGGAGAAGCTGAAAGGCTTCACCTGCTCGGCTGAACCCAGTGATACTGCTAGCAGTAAGATCTGTGATGAAGGAAGCATCGAAGGAAGCCATAAAAACAGTCTTCAGCAGACAGCAGAGGAGCATGAGGATGAAGAGGAGGAGGTCAAAGAAAAGGAGAGTTTCAGGCTGGATGCTACAAAACAGGTACCCAATTTAAATGTTGACTCCATCACATCACTGTCATCAGTTTTCTGGCAGCAGGTTGGCCCAAGAATGAAGGTTTAAGCTCTTATGTCAATGGAAAGCATCTGCCCTGCTGAAGTGTCCATGAGTAAAGCAGCACCATAGGAGCTGACTCTGACCTCTGACCTTTTGAGAGAAGCGCAAGCAAAAAGTGAATTTCCCTATGTAGGGTCAATGTAAGATCTTGTACCAATCATTAATCATGGCAAAAACATATGGACTTGTATGTCAAGTAGCATTCACTGCATTTATAAGAACCAAGTATTATATTAAAGACAACAATAGAGCAAAGCAGATAAATCAGCCAAGTATGGGCTGATATGAACTTATTGCATATATAACAAAAAGTTCCTGTATACAATGATGTGTTTGATGTAATTTAGGAAGAGTAACTGTGAATCTCTGTTAAGTGTTTCCAGTATTTGTTGGGCTATAGAGAACAAGCTAAAGCTAAAGTGATGATCTCGTACAGGGAAGTAAAGTGTTTTTCTCATGGATAAGTGGGGAATAGAGAACTCCATGCTTTTAGTTTAGAGAACTGTTGCTACTGAAAAGACAAAGAGTGCTTTTATACATTTTGTTTTCTGTTGCAGGCGTTCCCCCTGTCTCAATTTGCCAAGTCAGGTGGAGCAGCAGGAGCAGGAGCAGGAAGAGGAAGAGGAAGAGGAAGAGGAAAAAGGAGTGCAGAACAAAGTCCCCCGTTAGACTCAAGCGCAACGTCCGGGCACTCAAAGAGCATATACACTCCCCTGGAACAGCAGGTCATCCAGCTGAAACAGCAGCATAAGGATGCATTGTTGGCTGTGGAGTGTGGTTACAAGTACAGGTTCTTTGGAGAGGATGCAGAGGTGAGATCTGAAAAAGCATCTGTGTTAATGATGCAGGAAAGAAATTAACAGTATCAGTCTAAAATATATCAAGTATGTCACTGTAACAGTGTTATAGTGGATAGGAAACAACAATATTTTATATATATATAGACTTTATTCTTAATTCAAGTTTTATATGCACTGCTTTCAGACCAAAATCTAATTTGCCTGAACACTCAATGTAGCCTCAGTTATCCTTAAAGGCAGCACAGATGTCATCTCTTTGCGTGAGAACAGGTTGCCGCGAAGGAGCTGAATATTGTCTGTCACCTGGATCATAACTTCATGACGTGCAGCATCCCCACACACCGTCTGTTTGTTCACGTCAGGCGGTTGGTGTCCCACGGACACAAGGTATGAAATAAATCTTGCATATTTTTTGTATTTAAAAGCTGTCGAGTCATAATGTTTCTCATCTCGACATTATTGTCTTTAATTTCCAGATTGGCGTGGTTAAGCAGACAGAGACGTCTGCGATCAAGGCCTCAGGGGCCAATAGGAACGCTCTGTTCACTCGTCAGCTGTGTGCTCTGTACACCAAGTCCACTCTGGTGGGAGAGGGTATCCTTATATGCCGTGAATATCTGTGTCTGTGTGTGTGTGTGTCCTTAAAACAGCTCTGTAAAGCCAGTGTCCTTGACGTATTTTCTGAGATGTGAACCCGGTCTGCAGACTGGGGGATGTGGAAGAGGAGGGCTGTGGTGACGTGGTGTTGGACCCTCCTGACAGCTTCCTGCTGTGTATCAGTGAGAGTTGGGATAAACTGAAGAAGCAGCTCACTGTGGGGCTGGTGGTGAGTCTGATATTATAAACTGGTTGTTAATTACCAGTTCTTTTGAATGGCATCTCAGTTCTCTCAGTTGATCCTTGATTTGTCAGGTATTTAGTTCCCTGGATTAGCCAAAAAAACATATGTGTCTGTCCCTGCTGGAGCTGCTGCCCCCGCGACCTGACCCTGGATAAGCGGATGACGATGAATGGATGGATGGATATATTCCCATCTGGTTATTTTTTTCATAAAAAAAAACTCTCAATTGAACCCCAGATGATATATAACAGTATCACAAAATTACATATGCTGAATTAGAAGATCATATCCATATCAACCAGTTCTGATAGGGAGAATAAAGTGATGCTAGAGTAATTAAATACAAGTTAATGTTGCTGGTTGTTAAGAAGTAAGAAGAGCATCTCAACGTGAAGTAAAACTTTTATAAAAAAAAAAAAAAAAACACTTTGTCATTATATGAGTAATATGAAGGTATGGACCTTTTTCACAGCAGACATTTTGACTTGTCATAGTAGGAAAAGCACAGCTGAAATTGATAACCTCAATGATAGCTCAGTTCCATCAAGTGTCCCAGTAAGCTATTTCAGTGAGTCAGCATGCACAATACCAGGACCTCTCCTAATTGGAATGCAGCCATCATTAATGGTTTTGAATACACCTGTGATTTTCCTACTATGACATGCAGGGCTCCAGACTGCGACCAAATGGTCGCATTTTGCGACCAAAATTTGAGAGTGTGCGACTGAATTTTACATCCAGTCGCACATGTGCGACCAGTAAATTTGCCCCCTTTTTTACACGTTAAACGTCGAAATTTCGGTACCTGAGAGTGCGTAAGCTCAAACTTATCTGTCCTCTCTCTCCAGAGCGGAGCTCTGACACAAACACGCACACACACGCATAGCTGCGGACGGTGCAAACTACGTTGGCTCTACAGTTTTGTTGCAGTCACAGTGAGTCACGGAAATGCCGATAAAGTGGTTTCAAGTGTGGTTACAGTTTTTCAAAACTTCACGCAGACAGCGTTTGCTGTGATATGATATTAATGGAGAGCCGAAAGCGGTCGCGGTGCTGTTGACGTTACACTTCCTAAGCAGGCACAACGGTGGTTCTGTGCCCTGGGGACTGACAGACAGGCTGAGGTTGTAAGGCAAGGCAACTTTATTTCTACAGCACCTTTCAGCAACAAGGCAACTTTATTTCTACAGCACCTTTCAGCAACAAGGCAATTCAAAGTGCTTTACATGAAACATTAAAGAGCAGTTAAAAACGGTCATGAAAATAAAACAGGCTAAAAAAGAATATACAAATACAAGAATAAAAGTTACAGTGAGTAAGAAATTAATAATTATTCAATTTAATAGGTTGTAGGGATGGGTTTGGGAGGAGGAGGATTTTGTTTAATTAATAAAATAACATAATGTTCTAAGTACATAGGATAAATAGGTTTGACAATAATTTTTACAACTGAAATAATTGTTTTGTAATTATAGAGGGAAAGTACCAAAAAAAGGTACCGTTGGTTAACGGAACCAAATTTCAGGTATCGGTACCAATATTGGTTCAGTAGTAGCCTAAACAATGCATGTTTAATTTTAAGTTGAATTCATTGTAATTGTAGACTAGAGCTGGTATATATATATTTTTTGTTTTTCATGACAGCGATGGTGCTGTCGGTTAACTGTCTATGTTGCATCTTCAAAAGTGACACTGAATTTGAAACAGCACATTGTAATTTCTGCATCTATTATCAAAGTATTTATAAGTAATACAGTGGAAATTAGTAGAAATGTGAATATTTGGTTAGCATGTTGAATTACGGTGTGCGCCCCTAAATTTTCAGTTGGGGGCCACTGTGCTCCTAGTGAAAAAAGTTAGTCTGGAGCCCTGACATGTCAACATGTCTGCTGTGAAAAAGGTCTATTATTTCATAGAAACAAAATATTGCCCCTGAAAAACAACCCAAACACATTGTTGTCTTCGCTGTGTGCATTTATTTTCATGCATGTGTTTGTGTATGCAGGCGGTTCAGCCCAGCACCGGAGACGTGTTACTGGACTGTTTCCCTGATGGTCAGTCTCGCTCTGAGCTGGAGAGTCGTGTCCTACAGATTAACCCTGTGGAGATCCTTGTGCCCTCTGACCTCTCTGAAGAAACCCACAGACTCCTGCAGAGCATCGCCAGTGCCAGGTAATCTGCTGTCAGGACACTAGGGGGCAGTCTGTACCCATTTACGACATGACAGGATGTTACTGAAGGGTTGAAGTGTGTTGGTTATCTGTGTAATTACAAAAATGTGTGTTTGTAAATGTATTCTACTTCAATCTGAGGGATTGTATTTACACTAGATGCCCCCCAGCAGGTAGACCGTTGTTTTGTCTAGAGCTCTCTGGGCTCAGTCTGGATGAGGTCATCAATGTGTGATAATGGCCCTCAGCACCCTGGGTTTCACCGCAGGGTTCATCCAGGGCTTATTTATTTTATAAGTTCATAGACTTACTTTTCCCCTAAAGAGTTTTTTCTACTTGTTTTACAAATAAGGATATTTGTAAGATGATGTATCGAGTTTGTTTCATTGATCAAAATTGTAAAGTAGTTAAGTAAAAAAAAGTTAAAGCTATAGTGCGCAACTATTTCATATTAATGAACGTTCCTTACATTCAAGCCATTGCCAAATGAGTTGATACAAAGCTAATTAAGCCTATCAGCTCCACAAAACTCTCTCTGTATTTCTCAGCATGGCTAGGTTTACAAAATGGTGTACTGTAGTTTTACGTCACCGCTGAGAAAGGACGACAGCACCGTTCAGCTTTGGAGACGAAGAGGACATGCAAATTACAAGATAATTACCTCTTCTGAAGAGTCCATAATGTTTTTTTAATCCTCCGTGTCCTCCTTGGTTTGATGGGTTAAACGCTACTAGCAACTGCGTGGAGGTGGCGTGGGGGTGGTGCGCGATTGATCACTGAAGTCTTGCGTCATTGTGGATGCGCCCACAGTGTTGTTGAAATTGCTTAGAATTCCTCATGGGGGTGACAGAAACTCCGCACTATAGCTTTAAAGTTATTAAAAGTTAATAAATGTTTGTCTGGTTGCCCTGGAGGCCCCAGTAGGCTGTAGTGTTGAGCAGGAGAGACTTAATTTAGAGTGAAATAAGTTAAATGAACATGGTGCATAACAGGTTGATACGTTCTTCTTCTGAGTCTTTGGCGATTAGACTCCATCGTATAGTTAAATTATAAGGGGTATAGAGGTCGTGGATTTATAGGAATATTCCCCTGATGGAGTCTAGACTCTGGTGGAGGTGTTGAAGTGAAAGAACTGGAGGTGAATGGGGTGGAGGAGGGTTGCATCAATTTTGCCTGAAATGACAACTGACAGCAGCAAAGAGTAGAACAGATTTAAAGTTTGAATGCAATAACGCGATAGCTCACAGAGATTGTGGCAAAATCTGGTTGGTTTAACTAAAAGAGTAAACGCCCACATTCAGCTGATGACAATGCAGTTGATCAGGTTGGGAGAGAGAGAAATGTGAAGCATAGAAGTCTTCCTGAATGAACTTATGCTGAGCTTCATTTGTGAGGCTTTAAAGTGCTCAAATTATGCTTTTTGGCTTTTTCCCTTTCCTTTATTGTGTTACATATCTTGTTGTGCACGTACTGGGTTTACAAAGTGAAAAAGCCCAAAGTCCACCCCAAAGCGACCATCTCCAACAGAAAACACTGTTCACAAACTGCTCCAAACAGCTCTATTGTAGTCCAGCCTTTACTTTCGTGACGAATGCTCCTCACTTTGTAACACGTTATAATGCTCGCCTAGCTGCTAGCATGGCACTCCCTCATACTCTGCAACTGACTAGCTAGTAGTGCTTACCTAGTTACGCATGTGCGACTCCCAACAAAGATGGAACAGAAGTGAGATGGCTCACCCTGTAGCTAAAACAGAGAGCTCAACAAACAGGGTGGAAAGAGGAGCTGCAGCAATGTGCAGAAACAAAAATAACAAAATTATATAAAAAAACAAAAATATAGTGTGAAATGAAACCACATAAACCTATTCTGGTACAACCTCTAAATACAGTTATGAACCTGAAAATGAGCACAATATGATCACTTTAAAACATTTTACTCGGGCCAAAAAAATAAAGTCGATCTCTATTTTTCCCAACTGCAGCTGCTGGGAAGTCTGAATGCATCCTAGTTTCCCAATGTACATAACATTTACAATTTAGTTAGTGGATGCTCTTACAGAGAGAAGTGGTTGAAAAAGTACTCTGAATAATATTATCAACACCTTCATGGAAAATACTGCCATACAAGAAATACAGTATGTCTGGATAAAGTAAACATTTTAGGTGTTAAAATGAAAGTAATTAAAGGATAGGTTGACCATTTTTCATGTCTTAAAACAATAGTCATTAAAACATTAAAACAGGACTGCTTTCTGTAATAGTTCCTCCTGTTCATACTGACTTTTAAAACATATTTTTAATATGCTTTCACAGTCACAAATCCACAGTCCTTGTTCTGTGCAACAAAAGTTTATCTGAAGGTAATATGAGGCTTCAGCGGTCGTAATTACTCAAATCAAGTAGATATCTTTCCAAGTTGCAGCCTTTTTAATCCAAAATGTCCTAATTTTTCTATTTGTCCATGGCAACTCAATAGGGAAACAGTGTCCAGGTAAACACAAGGAGGTAATTTTATGCTAAAAACACTGCAACTTGAGAAGCTATCTACTTGACAGCTGAAGCCTCATATTAGCATATTAGGACTTTGGATTTTCCCCCCGATCACTAATGTTAAAAGATTCCTTCCTCATGCACTTTCAATGTAGAAAGTGCATGAGGAAGGAATCTTTTAATGGCCAGTATGAACAAGAAGAATTACTCAGTCAGCAAAACGTCTTTTAATGTTCATATGGGACTGTTGTTTTAATGAAAAAATGTGAACCTATCCTTTATGCACATAGCTGAGTATTTACAGTCAACGTAACGTCGGCTCAAATGATTATAGACATTTGGCAGGAGTCAAATCTTTCCAGTGATTAGCTAAGAATACACACACAAGGTACGGCAGCTTGTATGTTAGACTAACAAGCTTCAACCAAGTCTCTGATGCAAAGGCAGACTTTCATTTAATGCACGCAGGTTGCTGTGTGAACCCCGAGATCAAAAAGAGCTAAACAGTTTGTCCTTTGTTCATCGGCTGACTAACACGGTCAGCGACAGTGACTGTTGAACTGATGTATTCCAGAAACCTGTTGCCTCCAATTGTGCCACCATTCGTCTCATCTTTCTCGACAGTCTGCACCCAGCATGTTCATACCAGTGGGGACTGGTTCCTCTGGAGGCTGCCTGTGATTGCATTATGCCGTGAAAATGAAACGAGGGAGTGGGAGGGAGTGGAGTGGATTAGATTAGAAGGGGATGGTTGGATAAATGGGAGCGATGTCTGCTACTTTCTGCCTCTTTTTGTCTTTGACTCCTTGATGGTGCACATTTCTCATTATTCACCTTTCTTTTTATTTCAGTGGCTACTTTCTTTACTTATTTCTTTCCCCCCTCTGTTTGAATGTAATTCTGGAAAATTGGGACCATTTGTATTCATTTCTCTTTTTCTTTCTCCCCCCCCCCCACCTCCTTTTTCAGCCGTCTGTGTTGAGTGATTATAGCGGAGCTGGGCCTGTAAAGGCCAGTCCAATTATTGTGTTTAAACAGCACTGCTCTCTAGCGTTGTGCTCATCAGAGACAAGGCTCTTCTCAATTTGCAGCCTGTATTATACGAATACATGGCAGCTTTGTCTTTTCAGCTCAGACAGAAAATTCAAAATTAATATTCACACAGGTTACAGATTGCTACTTCTGGCGACCTCCCAAGATATTTTTCTAGGTGATTAGTTTTTTTCTCAATCACGATTCATCAGACTGACAAGAATGACACTTGGAAGGATATCAGCATCTGTTAACATTATAGTGATATCACTCCAACACATAAAAAAAGTAAAGCAAGACCCACCCAGGTGAGCATTTAAAACAGAGGAGTTTTGTGGCTATTGGTAACTCGTCAGCCTCCGTGTCTCTGAGGTGGGCTGACAAGACGGGCCCCCTGGCAACGGGATGTATGTGTGTCCATGGAGCGCCAGGTAATGAGTCCCTGGGAGGTTGGTAGTAGCTAGGTGCAGTATTAGTTGCTTTACTCATCCACAGCCTGGAGTCAGGATCAGAGCAGTGACAGGGATAAGAGCAACTGAAAAGCTCACTGGCTGATGCTTTTCTCACTTATCGAAAGCTTTTAAGTCGATAACTGACACTGTTGAAAGTGTTGCAGACACACACCCAGACACACAGAAATGCCCGCACACACAGAAACATACACACATACACACACACACACACACACACACACACACACACACACACACACACACACACACACACACACACACACACATACATACACACACCACTTGATTTAAGCGGGCACTCAGAGCTTTATATCACCCTACAGCAATAGATAATAGTAATTGAGCGCCTTAATCTGTTGTGCACATTAACCTCTGCTCTCTCTCTCTGGCTTAACCTTTAACAATCAATATGGGTGTGAGTTATATGTTGCCCCCCGCACCCCATACAATGGAGGTGAATGGAATTTAAATTTTAGTGCTCACAGTGTTAAAAACTGGTATTTGAAAATATTAATCTCTTTCTAGAAACATCATGAACAGTGTTTGTTGGAACTACTTGGGGATAATGTATTGATTGGCCCACCATTCTGGTCCAGACAACTGTTGGATGGAATGCCATGAAATTTTGTACAGACATTCATGGTCCCCAGAAGATGGATCCAGATCATGTCCTCTGACTTTTCATCCAGCGTCATCATCATTTGCACAACACTTTTATGTATTATGACCAAAAATCTACACAACTGATATTCCCACCAGACTGTTCTTTGTGTTTAGTGCTAATTAGCAAATGTTTGCATGCTAACAAGCTCAACTGAAAAAGGGAACACGGTAAACATTATGCCTGCTAAATATCAGCATGTGAGCATCATCATTATAAGCATGTTAGCTTGCTGACATTAGCATTTACCTCAAAACACCGTTGTAAATAAGTTCATAAGTACCATCCCATAGGGATCAATTGTTTGCATAAACCTGAACCAATGTCCAGCTTTGTAGTTTCCTGTGAACCTCAAAACCGACTGAGACTGTCTAAACCCAGGTTCACAATGCTAGGTCCGGTTAGCGTTTTGCAGAAATGCTACACAGCGCCTCTCTGTTCCTGGATCAATACCAGCAATTGTCGCTGTTCTTGTAAACCTCATAATATGGTTGAATAAATGATTAATGGTCGTATTTGCACCGCTGGCACAATATGCGGTCTATTGATCGTGTGTGTGTGTGTGTGTGTGTGTGTGTGTGTGTGTGTGTGTGTGTGTGTGTGTGTGTGTGTGTGTGTGTGTGTGTGTGTGTGTGTGTGCGCATTAGGAAACGAAAAATGTTTCAATGTTCCAGCACTGCGTCCAGAGCCACGTGTTTGCCTTGGTTGCTCTGGCAACAACAGAGCGGACAAAGCAACTGAGTCCTTGAAAGCAGCAACGCCGAGCGAGTGAATGGAGCAACAGGGAGATGCAGGGAAAGTGTGTGTGTGACTGAGCTTTGCATGTGCGTTTGTGTGCATCCATTGAGTCTAGTTGAACAAAAGGACGGCTGGAACATGCAGTGCTGCTGTGTCTAATTTTTCTCACAGACAGGAAAATGATCAGATATCGAATGTTGTGTTCCTTTCATTTGTCTGTCCGTACAAGCACCACTGACCTCTTGAACCTGTCATGTTGTTCCCCTCCAGCACTCAGGCTGACGACCGAGTGAGAATTGAGAAGAGGGAAAGTGCTCAGTTTGAGTTTGCCTCTGCAATGAACACAGCCACCGAGTTCTACTGCCACACCCAGGAGAAAGGTGTGTTTGTTTGTGCCACTGTGTGCCTCTTTTCTTTTTAATGTTTTACTCTTTATTCCCTTCAGTGGCTCACATACTCTTATTGAGACCAAGACAGCCATTCAGCTGTAACACAGTGGATATGTCTGAGAAGTGGGCCCGTGACTCATGGCTGTGTTTTATCTGTGAATATGTGGCATGTTTGTGTGTCTCTGTCCTCCAGGCTCTCGCTCTCTGTCGAGTGTAGCTTCCCTGGAGAGCCAAGTGATCTGCTGTCTGGGGCCGCTCATCCAGTACCTCCAAGAATTCAACTTAGAAAGAGTTCTTAGGAGTGAAAGGTACACATACTGTATACTTATCAACACAGGCTGCAAGCGTAATTATCCAGTGTTCCCATTGGTAAACAATTGAAATCCTGAATCAGAGCTGAAACGATAAGACAATTAATTGATTGACAGAAAAGCAATCGTCTATTTTGATAATCGATTAATTAATTTGTCATTTTTCAAGCTAAGATGGCGACAAATGGCAAATGGTTACAACTTCTCAAATGAGACTTTGCTGCTTTTCTTTGTTATATATTTTTGTAAACTGAGTCACTTTGGGTTTTAGACTTTTGGTTGAACAAAACAAGACATTTGAAGTTGTCCCCTCTGAAGTTGTGATGAGTATTTTTTAGTTTTTTCATAGACTAAACAATCAATAATTAGAAAAAGATAATCGTCGGATTAATAGATAGTTGCAGCCCTAATATTGGAATAACGTGGGTTTTTACTCCTTATACATACACAACAATGCAATTTACAACTTATTTCAGACTTGTGTTGCTTTTAGCTCCTTTTCTTCCTAATCAATACATTGATCATTTGATCGTGCAGCTGTATTTTAATATGATTTTGTGCTCCCTGCAGCTCATTCCGGCGTCTGTCCTTTGAGTCTGAGTTTATGATCCTCAGTGCTGCCACCCTTAGGAATCTGGACATCCTCAACAATCAGGTAAAAGCACATCTCATGGGTGGGGTCTGACGGGATGATACATGGTTTACACTGCACCATACTGTATAACCTTCTAGTGCATACTAATTGACAAAAAGAAACATCTGCACAGTCAAGTCCCAGACAACTATTGGATGGATTGCCATGAATTATCACTTTGTCCAATACTTAAGTTTATGACTAAATACCTAAAAAACTAATGACATTCCCATCTGCCTCATCTTGTTTTGACATTGTCCTTTTGATGCATTGTTATTTTAAAAATATTGAGATAGCCACTTTAACTTAAGTCTCAAGTCCTCATTTTTGTGAATTAAGTCTGACTCAAGTCAGAGTCTCAATTCTACTGCTCTGGCTAGAACAAGGCCGAGGGAGACTGCTGAACAGAGGTGCATGTCAGTAATAATTTACTGTAAAGGTGTAGTAGTTAGGAAGCTTGAACATGATGTTTGTTACATTCACCTTAGTAAGAGTCAGGGGAGTTTTCCATTTTGGCAAACTTTCAGCAGATAAGTGTAGACAGCTGGTCAGCTAGAAATGTCACGCAGCTTACCAGGTAGATGGACACGTTCCAGTGCAAACACTTTTATATACATGTCAAGACTGTCCAGATTATGTCTATACAACTTAGTAGAAATCAGTTTGCAGTAATGGTTGCACAACGGACTGTAAAAATCTAATGGGTGAGTTAAACGTCGATCCGATCACAGGAAAATGTTCAGTGACTAGTCACGCTTGCGTGGGCGACGGCTCAAAAGTTCAGCACGACTCTGCTGCCGTGGCATGTGTGTCACACATGGAGTTCAAGCTCAGTTCAAACCTCCTCACCTGCTGCTTGTGGCTTCCATCACCTGTTCACCTCTTATAGTTATTACATCATAATAGGTTTTTTTTCAACATTCAAATAATGTACGTATAAGCTGTGTTTTGTGTTTGTGTGTTTTCTTTCGATGGCAGACAGATGGTGGTGTGAAGGGCAGTCTGTTGTGGGTGTTGGACCACACTCGCACTCCGTTTGGGAGGAGACTGATGAGGAAGTGGGTGAGCCAGCCCCTCACTGACCCGCAGTAAGTACAGGATACCCTCTGACCTCTGATGACACAGCTCAACTGTCAGTGCTGAACTGAACTGATTCAACTTCTTTCTCTAGTCTTGTCATTAAAGGTACAATATGTAATACTGACAGCTAGTGTTTAAAATAGTTACTGCAGTACAAATTCAAAATACTGGAGAGAGTTGTCTCCCCCGCCCCCTCCTCCCCAGACTTGAAGTTAATGTTGGTTGCCAGGCTGATACCGCAGCATCCACAACATTGTTGCTAGACCCTTGTCTCACGTAGCCAGACATTACTCCACAGCACAGCGGAGTAGCTAAAGTTAGATGCTGGCTATATTGACAGTCATAAAAGCTTGTGCTCACGTGGAGCTCTGTACCCAACTGACAGACACACTTTTTCAGCTTAGAATTACCGTAGGAACTGCTAAAAATCCCACAACCTCACCATCTTCTCCACACGCCAGACAGACACACTTCCTTGGCTTAGAATTACGATAGGAACCGCTAAAAATACCACTACCTTGCCGTCCTTTTCCACCTGACTGAACACACTTTATTGGCTTAGAATTACGGCAACAATCGCTAAAGACACTGCAAACTCCAGGTCCTCCCCCGTCTCTTGGCTTCAAATAACTCACCGTTGTCGGCTACAACCGCTGAACAGGCTACACGTTGTAAACAGCCGTGGCCCACTTGCTTCTGGTAACGTTAACAGTTAGCAGGGTTAGCATGGCGGCGTTAGCCAGGACCAGTTGGGATCACTTCACTGGCTGTGTCTTAATTGTTTTTGCGAGTAACCAACTCGGGTACTCTAGCTATATAATTCTATGTGAGTAGCTACACAAATGTTGAAATGACATAAAATGCCCGTCCCTAGTAGCTGTGATAAATTAGCCTGAAGCTAATGCTTAGCTACCTGTTCAGGAGGAAATTAGCCAACTGTGCGTCCTTTTGGGCTCTAAGCTGTCTCCATCTTTCAAATACATCTCCAATATTTACCCAGACGGGTTTGTTACGTCTCTGGTCACGCAACTATTAGAAACATGCCATTTTTTTTGTCGGGTAAAATCAATCTCCGTTGATCCTGTTCGTTTGTTTGCTGCTTTCATGGCTGTACTAACCTTACAGCTGTAGCGCGCTGAGTTTACGTGTTTACAGCTATATCTGGCAACCCGGCCTGGCTGACAAACTGGGCAGTTGATAACAACAAACGGGCCAAAACACAAACAGAAATTCCGTCACGGAACGGAAATTTCAAAAGGAGAAAATACTGGCATTAGCACTGAACGCCACAAGTTTGTCTACTCTGTGAGGCTGTCTGGATCACGGAACCATGGTGAGGGCACTTTCTTGCCTGGCTCTGTAAGAGGGAGGAAACAGAGAAAAACTCAGGGTTTGTTGAAGAAAACCTGCCAGCGATACAGTTTAGGTTTATAGAGTCAGTTACCACGGTAACTACGGTAACTGGCCCAGGGTTTAAGTTATGGTCTTTCTAGAAGTGAAAATCCAGAGTTTCCCTCATCTCTGGGTTAACAAACTCAGGATTTTCACTAATCCAGCTTTCAGAAACAGGGCCCTGGTTTTGTCAATCCTAGCACAGTTAGTTAGTAGGATTTACACACAGCTTGAGAGAAAGCGCTACCTCTAAGGCCTATCTATAGGCAAAATAGGCCACACTTCCAGGAACATGCAGCTTTGCATTCTCTTTATTGTCTCAGTGGAACAGAAAGCAGGCGTGTACAATGACTGCTACGTTATTATTTGATATTAATTATGAATTACCATGTCAGGACCAGAAATGATACAACAAGTAGCAGAAGGCACTATTATTTTTTTCATGTTTGAAAATATATTTTGACTGAAATTCTCCAATGTCACATTTAAATAAGTCAGTGTTGTTCGAGAGGGTGTAAGACAGTGCTCATAATGTTGAGACTTACTTATTTTTCACCCAGCAGAGAAGTTCTTCCTCTTTTCAGAAACACTGCAGGGTGAAAACGCACATGAAACGGGGTCTGAAGGCGACCTTTTTAAATAAAAACGCTCACGCCACTTTTGCTACAAACAACCTCTCAGTTATATTATCGTAGGACTGTTCCTGTTCTCTTTTCTTCAGTGTAATTTTATTATCCATATACAGTATATGTGCGAGTATGTGTGGCCCTCTCCCTCCCACGGTGCAGGGATTAAAGCTGTGGATTGAGCACTGCTCTCAGATTATACAGATAGCTCCTCTACTGAATTTCAACATGGATAAAACCCAGATTACACGCAGGCACATTAATTCCAAGACACACAGAGCAGCAGCACATGACACAAACACCCATGCACACTAACACACACACACACACACACACACACACACACACACACACACACCTCAGCACATCACCGAATTTATGAAGATGCTAATTAGTGGCAATTAAGAAGTTATTTGCTCTAAATTCAAAACGTACAGTGCCTTTCATTTAAGTCCCATTCAGCTCTCCAAATAAGAAAATATTAGTATTTTGCTGATGACTGGGATTGAACATTTTGATTTATTTTTCTTCGTCATTTATATCTACTTTCTGAATGTCTTTCTTTCCCCTCTTACTTCCTGCTTTCCTTTTCTTTCATCAACCCACAGGTCTATCTCAGAGAGGCAGGATGCTGTGCAGGAGATCCTAGAGTCGCACTCTCTCACTTTAAATTCCATAAAATCCCTGCTGTCGCATTTGCCCGACCTGGAGAGAGGCATCTGCAGCATATACCACAAAAAGGTAAAAAGCCCTATCAAAATCCAAATCTCTTTCCCCAAGGATGATGATCTTTTGGCCTTATTTTTGCAGAACTGAACTGGTAATCATTTCTGTCAGTCATGATAACATTTTACTCAGCATCTTAGCTGAGATCTGTGGATTTAGTGACACAGTTAAAACTGCTATAAAAAATGGTCAAAACTACACAAATCTGACAAAGGCAGTACAAAAACAGACCTCCTTTTTCTTATTGTTTTGCATAAAAATGAAAACCAAGACAATTTCCTCTCGCTGTTTCGCTCATCCACTTCCTCTCTCTTTTTTATGGCCTGCTTCTTGATTAACGACAGGGAGCAATCACCTCAGTGGCACTTACCTGATTGTCTGACACAATCTCATTTCCCATCGGTCCCATTTTTGAAATGTCAGAAGGCTTTATCCTGTGTGTGTGTGTGTGTGTGTGTGTGTGTGTAGCACTCTGGTCTGAGCTCATGTTCAACTTTCTGACTCCTTTTATATATTGTTAAAAGAAAATGATCAAATTTCACTGAAGTCACACACAAGATATACACACACACACACACACACACACACACACACACACACACACACACACACACACACAGGGGCCTTAATTGTCATTTTGCCCATCAGTAGTTAAATGTGCCTGTGTGTAATGGCCTGTGTCTCTATGGCTCCATTGACATAATGGGAGGGAGGGCACGTTTATGCTCTGCAGTCACTGTCTGGGTTCATAAAAGAGCATCACAGGGGCTGCTGACATGGGGGACCATTAAAACTGCAGCATGTGATTAATGCCATAAACCATTGTCAGTGTGACTCACATTAACCTTTCATGGCATGGTACTATACTTTTGACATCACTAATGACAGTTTGAAGTCATTCAAGTCAATATACAATCCTCAATATTGGCTCTCTTCCGAGCTATTTCCACGCAGGGCATTGATTAATCATTATCTTGATTTCATCTGAAATGAGCACCATTTTTATGTCTAAAGATGCAACATTGATGTTCAGGAAACATAAAATAAAAGCAGCTATGTCTTAGATTATAGACATATATTGTGTATTGTCAGCAATTACCCAAACATACACTTATTAAAATACAGTAGATCAATGGCAGCCTTTGGTCATCACCTAATTTCTCTAATCTTGCTGGTTTACATAAACCCCTAGTAACACAGAACACACACTCAAGCACATACACAAAGGAACACAGAAAAAGATTATTCGCATTTTGTTCATATTTCTGTTTTAGAAATGACCATTACGTTCTGATCAATTGCAGCTTCCCTTACCCCCTAACCACCGATTGCTCAACCATTGACATATAAATAAATTATGCATTTCTTAATGTGTGTGTGTGTGTGTGTTCCAGTCTTCCACGCAGGAGTTTTACCTGATTAACAGCAGTCTGTCTCGCCTGGGAAATGAACTGCAGGCCTTGCTCCCAGCTATCCAGTCACAGATCAGCTCTGCGCTGCTCCGAGGCCTCTTGTCTGACACTCCTGACCTGCTGGCTCCAGCCCACAGTCACCTCAAGGTGCTCAATGAAAAGGCTGCCAAGTGAGTATCCAGCAGCATGAGAAATAGGTATAGGTAAACAGGAGGGACTGGGTATTTTGCATAAGCAGCGATGCAAAAAAAGTACCTAAAAATAAGAGCACAGAGATATCTCCAGAAAAACACAAAACGGCGGCCATTAGGATTAACACTTTTATTCAGTGATTTATTGTTAAAGCAGACTTCTTACTGCTATTGAACAAAGCTTATGGGTTATGATAGTCTACTACTCAGAATGTGACAGTCCTATGATTTTATCTGAATTGTTATTATTGTTCATTACAAAAGAATGTGGTTAATGAGGCAATATTTTATCATTTAAATTGCTTTGTTGTACACTCACTGTTGTACACTGTCTGGCAGATATGGGGATAAGGACTTTCATTATGGATCAATCTATTGATTTTTTCTTAAATTAACTGATTTATTGTTTAGTCTATAAAATGTCAGAAAATAATTAAAAATGCCCACCACAATTTCTTATTAAGTCCAAACCCCAAATATTTTCTATTTGCAATGATGTAAAACAGAGAAAAGCAGCAAATCGTCACCTTTTAACACATGTATTGGAATAATACAGTTTTTTGGAAAAATTGTCTTGCTAATTAACTTGCTGTTTGATAGTACTGTATTATCATTATTATTATAAAAGGAGGACTTGTAGACGCTTTTGTCTAGACTTTATTTTGCATGTTTTTTACATAGATCCTGGAGCTACCAGAGACCTCATTAGAATATAAACATTTAATGAGTTAGAGTACCTTCGTTTGTTAAAGATATTTCATACTTAAAATGTATAAATCTCTGTTGATGGAGAAATAGATGTCTCTTTAACGCTTCTACAATGGATTTCATTCGATTTAATTGCTCTTTTCATTCAGTTTGATTGCGAAACACTGGTGCATAGTGATAAACCTGAAATAAGTCTAACAAGTTGACATCAGGCATCTAATGTATTTGAATGTCCATGTTTATGTGAAAATCTTAAAAAACACACTACAGTAGCGCAAAATTAGGCCTAAAAATGTAAGATACGATGTACTGTAGTAGGTAATTCTACATGCCTGCTGTCACTCCACTGAACAGGTAGGCTGACCAACAGCTTTATGTCTCAGAAACGGTCCTGTATAGTGTGTCTGTCCCCCTGAACAGGCTGCATGGATGTGTACTATGATTTGTTACCAGCTTCTGTCACATTTATTACTCTTGTCTGTGTGTTTGTGGAGGTCGGGAAACAAGACAGAGCTATTCTCAGATCTGTCCGGCTTCCCAGTGCTGCAGGAAAGGAGGGAGCAGATCCAGACTGTCATCGACGAGATTCAAGACCACCGCCAAGAAATCCGACTGACACTGAAGGCCCCAGCACTCGACTACACAACCGTCTCTGGACAGGAGGTACCGGCGTGCGTGCGTGCGTGCGTGCGTGCGTGCGTGTGGTGTGTGTGGCTGAGAGTGAAAGACAGGTGGGAGGAGATTGATGGCCTGATTCAGGTGGAAGACTGAGTCACAGTGATGATCGTGTGTGTGTGTGTGTGTGTGTGCGTGCGCGTGTGTGTCAGTTTTAATCAGGAGTGATACATTGTTTTCGTCCGTCTGCTCCCGTCTTATTTATCAAAGTCTTCCTCTTCCTCCGCTGCCCTCAGTTTCTGATTGAGGTGAAGAACTCGCTGACGTCTGCCGTTCCACCTGACTGGGTCAAAATCAACAGGTGAGCTCACAGTTGCAGCACACGCACACACGCACGCACGCACACACACACGCACGCACGCACGCACACACACACACACACACACACACACACACACACACACTCACTCACTCACTCACTCACTCACTCACTCACTCACTCACTCACTCACTCACTCACTCACTCACTCACTCACTCACTCACTCACTCACTCACTCACTCACTCACTCACGGCAAATGAAAATGCATGTATTTGACTGCAGGTAACCATAGTAACAATTTCTTTCTTTCTCTTTTGAGATTATTTTTTTGGCATTTTCACCTTTATTTGACAGGACAGTGTTTAAATGGGGGGAAGAGAGGGGTATGACATGGAACAAAGGTCCCAAGGCCAGAATCGAACCCTGGACATTGCTGTTAAATGGCATGCTGTTAAATGGCATGCTCTGATACATTTTTCCTATGCAAATCTGACAGTTTGAAACTGACGCTGAAAACGGGCGAATCCCAACGAAGCTAATAGTTGACGTCAACTCGGTGGCTGTACCTTATTTGGCTCTGGTCTGTACCTTTGTCACGCCCCAAAATTTACGTACAGACCGGCGTAGATCTCAGACACTAGTTTAGCTGTGCGCTGCTCTGTGTACTTCCACGGGAATTACAAAGAAGAAAGTTTGGAAGTTTTTCAAGGATATTGAAAATGAACCACGGTCATAAATGCAGTGTTCCAGGCTATACAGGGAATGCTGACACTTTTCACATTTCATCGCGAGCTGCCGGTCGTGGTGCTCCAGGTAAGCGGTAGTTGGTGGTTCAGTTACCCCAGCATAGGTGACTGTGCACTGGGTACAGAGCTCCACGAACTGCCGGTCGTGGAGCTCCGTGTAATGTGAAAGGAGTCACTCGCAGTGACAAACCTACAGACTAAAGCTCCCCTCAGCTCTGTGGAGCGTTAAGCGTCTTTTAACTCATTGTTTTGGTTTTACGGTTAACAACTCTACTCTTTTGGTTCACTCTCACTATTATTCTTAACCTCCAGATGCATGCAGTTGCTTTCAGCCAAAACACTCAGCAGCACCAGTCGGGAGTTTGACAAAGCTCCGAGCTGATTAACATTGTGGAGCATTTAGCAGCTAAAGAGCCAGATATTTCCCTCAGGAGTTGATGGAGAGCACAACAGAGCTAAATGGAAAGTGAATATTGGACCTTCATTCGTCAGGTGGCCGGAAACCCAATATTGCTCCGTGTCTGCTGGCTGTGTAAATAGGCAACTGTTTGCTAATACGTTTTCAGCAACAACTTGATAATATATCAGTGTTGTTCAGCTGCGCCCAAGTGTCCGAAAAAATCAATTAATGCTGACGATGAAAAGACAGAATCCATTTTTTAGTAAGCAATGAGCTGGTTGGAACTGCTGACTCCCGTTCTGTCACAAAACTGCTGGGTAATTTTACATCTTCAGGCAATAATCAAATAAAAAATACAGCAAAATAGTCTATTTTTGATTTGGTCATAACCCATGGACAAGTTGCTTCTTTTTAAGGCAGCTGTGGTGTCTGACAATACCAGCACTCACTGATGTGACATGTCATATGTAACACTTTCATTCTTTTCTCTGCTCCTCCACCTCACCTCACCTCTTATCCCCTCTCCTCTGTAGCACCAAGGCAGTCAGCAGGTATCACTCTCCTTTCCTGGTGGAGCGCTACAAGAAGCTGCTGCAGCTCCGAGAGCAGCTTCTGCTGGACTGCCAGAGGGAGTGGACCAATTTTCTCGAGTATGACTGACTGACTGACACACACACACACACACACACACACACACACACACACACACACACACACACACACACACACACACACGCATACACACAGTTGATCATAAACTCAAATGAAAATCTGCTTAAACATGTCAGTCTCTGGTTCAGAGAGATACCTGCACAGTTCTCAGCCTGCCAGAATTGTCTGTCTGTTTTGGTCAAGTACGCCGTTAGTGCCGTCTGCTCAGAACACCGTATGTACTTACCTTAATTTACACTTGAAATTCTCTTTCCTCTCTCTCTGCAGTCAGTTTGGGGAGCACTATCACACCATAAAAAGGGCTATTAGTCACCTAGCAACCATGGACTGTCTCTTTTCATTGGCTGAGGTGGCTAAACAAGGGGACTATTGCAGGTGATGTCCTCTCATGATGACTGTAAATATTGCTGTGTTTGTGAGTGTGCGCATACTTGTGTGTGAGTTTGTATTTGTGTGTGTGTTTGTGTGTGGGATATTGTGTGTGTGTGTGTGGGTGTCCTGTGTCGTGTCCTATAGTCTCAGACAGGCTGTGTGTGGGAGTGTGCACCGGGCTCAGCAGCGTGCTCAGCCAAAACGCCAACATCTCTTCCACTCTCTCTCTCTGTCTCTCTCTGTCTCTCTCTCACACACACACACACACACACACACACACACACACACACACACACACACACACACACACACACACACACACACACACACACACAAACGCACGCACACACGCACAAAGAGGGGATACTGGGGGAAACAGCTAGCCTGGCTCTGTCCAAAGCTGTAAAGAGTAAAAACAATATGTTGTAGGTTGTAGAGGGGTTCTAGTATGTGCCGGGCTATTTCTTGGCCAGGAGCAGAAACTTCCTGGAGTCTCAGCTGGTTGCCTGGCAGTCTATTTGCCAGGAAGTTACTTCGCCAGTCTTCTCATATAACTCCACAAGAAATTCAATAGGCATATTTCCCAAAATGTTGAACTATTCCTTTAAGAAAAGCAGTTTGTGTGTGTGTGTGTGTGTGTGTGTGTGTGTGTGTGTGTGTGTTTCTATTTAATTGGGTGTGTACTGTATGTGCCTGACTTACTGAGTGTGTTCTCTGGTTTCAGGCCAGAGGTGTGTGTAGGTCACCGTCAGATTATGATCAGGGACGGCAGACACCCCGCCATCGACGTACTGATGGGTGAGCACAAACAGTATGTGCCCAACCTCACTGAACTACAGGTACACACACACACACACACACACACACACACACACACACACACACACAAAGACGTTTGTTTGTGTTTGCTCACTAACCCATTGAGGCAATTCTGAAACAAGACACAGACACACTTGATGAATACTCATACAGACTTGCATGGCACCACACACACTTCCTTGCTCAGTGCTGGAGTGGGTGTAGGTTAATTTTGCAACAGAAGCACAAGCCAATAGGAAGAGCAGCCAAGCTTTCAATCCACCCACCTCCTCAGCTGTGCAGGACAGCATGCAAATGTCTTATTCTGTCTCTCTCTTCGCCTTCTGTCTATGTCACTGTTACTCTCCGCTCCTCCCCTCCTACAGGGTGATGGCAGGAGAACTATGATAATCACTGGTCCTAATATGGGGGGTAAGAGCTCCTACATCCGCCAGGTGGCTCTGATCTGTGTTATGGCTCAGATGGGCTCCTACGTCCCGGCCTCTGAGGCCCGCCTGGGCATGCTGGACGGCATTTATACCAGGTATGAACACAAGCACATTGAAATCTACCTGTCTGATCCTTACGATTTTGGAAATGATAACACACGTTATGAGATGTAACTTGATGCTTCAAGGTTTCAAGGCTTCATCTTTTTCTTCATTCAAATCTGTACTGTGGCATCAAATAAAAAAATCCATCAGGTAAAAATAATGGTAAACATCCAGTATAATAAGATTCCCATTGGTGCAACAGCAGTTGAGGCTTGCTGTGAATTTGAAATACTAGATATAACCTGGTAAAGAGATATTGGATATAACATATTTGTTTTATAAGTATTACAAATTAAAAATGCAAATGTATTTGTGGTCATATTTTGAGTTTATTATTATTATTATTATTATTATTATTATTATTATTATTATTAATAATAATAATAATAATAATAATAATAATAATAATAATAATAATAATAATAATTCATCAACTCATTGAACTCATATTTATTACTATTATCAAACTAAATTTTTTTTTTAAATATAATTTAAAGAGGGCGGAGGGAGCAGAGGTGAACATAGGAAGTCGTGATGGATAGGACATATTATAAATGGTTTTCATGCTTCCTTACACAATCTTGTATACTACTTTAATAAAGATACTTTGGAAAATAATTCCACTAGGTTTTCATTCTGCTTTGCATTAAATACAAACATTTAAGAAAATTCAACAGCAAAATCTCCATCTAAAAAGGTGTGCTCTGGATAATCCACAGAACACATGGGTCAACAGTTTTCATTGAGGAGTAGTCTAAATGAAAACTGTTGAAAGCTGCAAGAGTTAACTGAGAAAGGTTTTATTCTTTATAATTTGGGTGAAAAGGACACCTTACTCTGAATCCTCTAACTTGTGTTTTGGCTTAATGAAGCAGTGTGGATTATACAGAAACACAAGATGGATAAAAGCAATCATTTGATGCAGCTGCACAGAAAAAATGAACACAGCTCGCTTGTACAGTAGTCTTTTGATGACACAAACATGAAGAAGCATATCAAAGATTAGACACCCATAAACAATGACACATTCACACTTTAAAACAGGTTCACAAATTAAATTAATCCATACAATTAATACATACAAATACTTATCTATACCTAGCCCGTAATGTAAAAGTGATGCAACAAGCTACAGTGTTTCTCTCTTTTTAGTGATGGATAGACACACAAAACACACTCAAGAAGTTATATCTGAGTGACTTCTAGCTTTGTCTCCGTGACAGGAAGACGATGATAGTGACCATGACAACACTGAAGGAGCACAACACACTTTCACCTCTCCAAATTACACCTTATTAGTGCAATTAAACAAAAGAACACAGGTAGATACAACCCCCCCACCCCAACACCTCATTCCTCTTGTCACCTTCGTCGTCTATAACATGGTTATTTCTAGGGCTGACACTCACACTAATCCTTTTGTGTTCCTTTTGCACACTGGAGGAGGTGTGTAAGTTAAAAAAAAAGATGAACAAGAGTTGTTTGACAAGGCCGGCTCTATTGTTCTGTCATGGTTCTGTGCGATGCAACTCTCTGTATCGTAGGAACCCTCAGACAATAAGACTTTGTTGTAGAAGATCTTTTTGTTCCCCGCTGATGATTATCTCATTATGATGAGTGGAGCAGTAAGCTCTGCATGTAGTTTCCAGGCCAATATACTCTATGGTTTCTGCTATTCTGCCTCTGCTGCACTATGTGATTAGACCTAATGGCTTGCAGATGTGTGTAATTGTCTTTTTTTGTGGGTTTAAGCATGTTCTTATGGGTGCCAGAGAGAGAGAGAGAGAGAGAGAGAGAGAGAGTGTCCGTTGGCAGTTTTAGACTTCATATTAGTGTAATGAGGTGATTTTGGCTGGTCCTAAGGGTCTATTTTACGATCAGGATTTAAGTTTAGGGTTATTAGAATGTTGGTGGACAGAAGTCAGGGACTGATCATAAAACTTTGAGATTTATAATTGTAGACAGTACAGAGCATATATTTTGTCATCCTGTAAACTGAAAACTAAAGATTTAAACTAAGCCAAAATAATAAAAAAACATTTAATTTTGCAAATTATTTGGATTTATGAATAGAATTAACAATATAAATGTATTTTTGTTTACTTTGAATAAAAAGCCCTTACATCTGATTTTAAAAAGTAAATACTACCAAAATCTTTTGAAATACAGTCGGCAAAACGCCGTAGTTCAACATTTTTCTTTACTAAATCTGAAGGAAATAATCAGACGATGACAAGCATGTTTTTCAAACAATTTCTAAGTTGTCCTCATCACAAACATGATTCATTTTCTTTGTAAATTAAGATAATTGATGCCTTCTTCTACCAGGAAATTGCATCTTTTATGAGCATGGGGACATAAATTCTGAGTGGAAATCATTTGATCTGCGTTGTTAGGGTGTTTTATGCCATTACTGAGTTGATAGAGATTACAGGAAATGAGGGGAGAGAGAGCTGTGGAGTGACATGCAGGACACATTCCCAGCTGGATTCGAACTGAGGACATTGCGGATATAAAGTCCTACGTCACCAGGGAGCCCCAACTGAATCTTAAAAAAATCTAAATTTAGCACAAAAAATAAGGAAATTTGTGTTTGGTAGATTATTTCTCTGTGGTAACAATGTTTTTTGGCAATAAAGCTCATACCGTTGAAAAGCCTGTTTAGTTCCCTTACAAATGGTGCCCCATTTGTAAGGAACATGCATTTGTGGGATGAGCAGTAGCGCTGACTATGTGGGTTGCGCTCATGAAAGATTTGCCAAATCTTCTCTGCCAATGCCAAACAGCTTATTCTGCCATTGTCTCGTTTGGTGTTTGGTGGATTGGATGATTGAAGTTTGAAGAAACAAGACATATTGGCAATTTAACAATTTATTCATTTCACAAACAGGAGCCTCAGTAACATGTGGAAGAACCATACACATCCACAACAGCCTGGCACCTCCTCCTCATGCTGGTCACCAGCCTGGTCACACACTGCTGTGGGATGGCATCCCATTCTTCAACCAGCATTTGTCGCAAGTCAGCCAACGTGGTTGTGTTGGTCATTCTGGCACGAACAGCATGCCCAAGCAGATCCCACAAGTGGTCAATAGGGTTGAGGTCAGGACTGCTGGCAGGCCATTCCATCCTCTCCACTCTCACATTCTGGAGGTAGTCTCTGATAAACCCATCCCTGTGGGGGCGAGCGTTGTCATCTTGGAGGATAGAGTTCGGTCCCAGATTGTGGAGATATAGGATTGCCACTGGTTGCAGAATCTCATCTCTATATCTCTCTGCATTGAGATTGCCTCCAATGATGACAATTCTTGTTTTTCCAGTGAGGGAGATGCCGCCCCACACCATCACACTGCCTCCACCAAAAGGTGTTACTCTATCGGTGCAGCAATCAGCATAGCATTCTCCGCGTCTTCTCCACACTTTGACCCTATGATCCAACTGCCGTAGGCAGAATCATCCAATCCACCAAACACCAAACGAGTCAGAATAAGCTGTTTGGCATTGGCAGAGAAGATTTGGCAAAGTTTTCATGGGCGCAACCCACATACTGCTGCTCATCCCACAAATGCATGTTCCTTACAAATGGGGCACCATTTGAAAGGGAACTAAACAGGCTTTCCAACGGTATAAGATTTATTGCCAAAAAGCATTGTTACCACAGAGAAATAATCTACCAAACACAAATTTCCTTACTTTTTGTGCTAAATTTAGATATTTCTTGGGGAATATTGGCAAAAAACAAAGAAAAGACTTTGAATTAGAAAGTAATAAGTGTCAGATTTAGGTCAGGGTAGTAGTGCAGCGTCAGCTCAGAGAATGAGTGTACTTAAGTCAGTGAAGGTCTACAAAAGTAAAGCAATACAGTATCGTGTGTGTGTGTGCCTTTGTTGTTGAGTCGGGTCTCTGAGAACGTTAGAGGTTAATATTCTCTTTCTCTCCGAAAAAAAGTACAACTAAAAGAGCTAATTAATGTCCACAGAGAAAACGCACCCACACAGTATCTGCTGTCCTCCCCTCACCTCCTCTTTTACCTCTATCATTCCATCTGTTTCTAATTGGACTGCTTGGCCTCTCTCTATCACTGAGATCCTGAGAAGCATTTGTTTTGATAATAAGCGTTCAATCAATTCACACTGCTGTGTCAAGCGTAACAGACACAGCGGTGGGAATTGCTTCATCTTGTGAGTGTGAGAAGTGTGTTTATGAGCGAGAGGGGAGAGAGACATGGAGTGAGAGCTTGCAAGTGGAATAAGCAGACTCTGTGGGTTGGGGGTAATGAGACGGTGCGTAGCTGTCTAATGGGATATTCTGTCTGAACTGATCCAGATGATTGATTATCAATGAGGATAAAGTGAATAATCTGGGGATTGGTTTAAAGCAGCATGCCACCTCACAGTCATCGTTTTATTTATTTTCCTGCCCACGCTTGTGTGTGTGTGTGTGTGTGTGTGTGTGACTTTAGCAGAGTAAGCCAGCAGTCTGGTGTGTGTGTGTGTGTGTGTTTCCTGGCTGCTGACAGATGTGTATGTGCAGGTATGCAGCTGCTGTGTGTGTGTTTTATTGTTGGTATTGAGTCCTGAAGGTTATAGATGGTTATAGAGCACATTCTTCCATCCCGTCATGGTTGTTATGGAAACAGCAAAAGGAAGCAGAATGTAAAACCATGTTCTGAAAAGGACCTTTAATCGACAATGGAGTCCTTGCAGGGATTACAGCGTGTTTTACTGAAGTTTTTCACAAGCTCCCCTCCCCTCAGAAAATGCAGTGACATTTTTTTCTTTTCTTTTTCTGTGTCCCAGAAATGTTGATAATATCCAGAAATACCTCACAAACGATGGTGAGTGTTTTGGTGCCAACGTGTCTTTGTGTAACAGTGTGTAGCCATCACCTTGGTGGGTGTTGTACAGCGATGTGTAACATGTTGAGCATGTGGAAAAATGTTGCATCGTAAATCGACTCATCCGTTCCTCAGGGTTTTACAGTGCTGCAGTGTCAGAGTGCCTATGCCATTCTTGTAGGCGGCAAGCATGGCAGGTTAGATCTTTAGTGTTCTGTAGGACTGTGTGGAGTTAACGCTGTAGAAATACACTGGAACGACAAATCTAAATGATTGACAAATGCCTTGTGTTATGTGCTTACTTTGATCTTCCTGCTGTACTGATCTAGATAAGAAGATGGGTTCTTGTGTAGCTTTCTTCTTTATTTAGATTTCCATTTAACAAAGTGGTCATTAGTCCTCTGTCTTCATCCTCTGTCCACATGAAACAATAATAAAAATAAAAAACTGCAATTTAAAATTATACAGCATCAATGGACCAACAAAGGCAAAACAAACCAAACATAAAAAATAAGGTTACTAATTTTGCAAAACAAATGAAAGCCTCAGTAAACAAACTGAACTCCATTCTGTGTCTTCAAAGTGAAAATAGATTTTTGCAGATTTTGTCATGTTTGTAATAGTGTTTGGCATTGAGGTAGGGCTTGGATTTTGGTTTTCTACCATAAAAAAAACAAGAAGTTTTGATTGACTAGAGTAGAGTGAGTGATTTCATAATGTATTAATACAAGAAAACAACTGGGCATTCTGAGGGAGCCACGAGTGTCAGAAAAACACTTGAAATGTTAGGTGATCATAAATTACTTTATTTTCAGAATAATTTCATTTGGCGGGAAAGGAGGGACTCAATGCAGAGCAGCAGTACACCCAGCTGGTGGATTGTGTCTGTGTTTTTCCTGTACATCTGTTCCTCAGTGAACAGACAGTGTGTCTTCATCTGATTCTGTAAGTCCTTCCTGCCACGCAGTATAGATCTGATAATGTCGTAATTTACCCTGATTCTTGGCATACATGCACACACACTATTAATTGGCTAATGAAATGCAGCAGCATGACTGCCACACCCCTCCCCTATATGGCGTATGGTGTAACCATGGTAACTTATGTGCTGGAGGCTCCTGTCGGTGGTTCATTGATACTACTGTACTGTGTGAAGGACAATCGGGACAGGAAAAGACAGATTTAGAGGTGAGAAAAGCTCACTACCAGATAGATGTGGCATCTGTGATCCAGCTGGAGTCTCTGCTCTGTCTGTCAGTCTGTATTGGTGCATCAGAGGAGCTCTCAAACTGGCTTTGAGGCTTGTGAAGAAATTAACGTGTTGTTATTGTATCTCTGTAACAAGTACATATCTATTGCCATGGACTCAACAGGTGGCAACATCAGTAGTGTTCAAGGTAGTCTTGTTCCACTGTTGGGAGTCTTTTTGATTTTCTGTCACTAGCCTCAATTTTGGCCTCCTCAGGTGACCGTGTAACATCATCAACCATAAGTATACTTACATGTGTTTGCCAATGCATTCATGACATTTATTCTAGGCTGTCTAGTGAATGTATTTAATGGTTTCTCATTACACATTGGGCCTCATGCAAGAACATTTTTGTATTCTTGTGTAGGAAGTTATAGCAGCAGATTATTGTCCATGGTTTTGTAATGAGATGTTCAACAATCTCATTTGGGTGTAGTGTTCAGGTGTCCACATACATTTGGTCACATAGTGTAGCTACCTCTTCTGTGGCATCCTCTCAGTTCAAAAATAAAACAAACCCGGCCACACATCGAGGTTTTGCTTTCAAAGTATCCATTGTCAATATTGTTGAGGTTCACAGACATAAAATAACATTTGGAAGTCTGCATCTGTTTTCTGTTTGTAAGACCTGATTGCCATTGATTGGAAATAAATACATAGTGATTGAACAATTGATAGTTGTTCAAGTTTGTTGGGCTGAATTTTTGAAACAAACTCCATCTGATAATTAAGGCCAATGTGAGTGTTTTTTTTAATTTTTTAAATCTGCGACGCTTTAGGCTAAAGAGAAATCCTGAATAATTGGAAAATAAAACCTAGAGGAATTTTGGAAATGACTGGATGTTAAACTCAATTAACCTGAGATGGCATCAGAAGGGAGGAGGTGGAGAAACCAGAGTTTCACAAGTTGTTACAATGTTAACAATGAGTGAACATGGTTCAGTTCATGGAACAGTTCATACTGTGACACGTATGACACATGACGAGGAGTGAGAATGAGACTCGGGCCATTTTAACTTCTCCACACCATCACCCACACCCTGCAGCTACATGTTGACTTCCTTCTTTTTCTTCTGTTCAGTTTAAAAACAAAAAAAGAACCTCAGGGTGTTCTAGTTATTCTTTCACACTTTATTTGCACACCTCCTTTTCCATCTCACTTTTTCTTTTCTTGGTACTTCTGTAAGAAAACAAGGAGCAGGTTCACTGATTGAAAAGTTATCCATGTGTCTCTCTGTAGGTGTTTTTTATTTTAATTTTAGAAGATCAAAATAATTATCTCACTAGCTTCAACTTTGAGATCAAATAATTTAATATCGATTTTATATTTTATAATCGAAGCATGAACATGACTTCTAAAAAAAAACAAATCAAAATGATTAGATGATTCTGGCCTTCTAGTACTAAAGTATTGTAGTACTGATACTATTATTGTCCTCTGCCCTATGTTACCTTTGAAGGAGCTCAGAAATAGAATGAAAAATGAAAGAACTTGAATATTTTATTTCTTAAAGAGTCAGACTTTCAAACTAACCCTGAAAACAGTCACCATCTCAAAAACTAAAAGTATTATGCAATCCGATCTCAGCATAACTCTCTCACTCTTTTACTTTTGACCTCTGACCTAATTTTTTCTTTGTCTGATTGGTCATCAGGATGGGGGCTACAGACAACATCTACAAAGGGCGCAGTACATTCATGGAAGAGCTGACTGAAGCCTCTGAGATAATTTTCCGCGCAACCGAACGTTCATTGGTCATCCTTGATGAACTGGGACGGGGCACGAGCACCCATGATGGGATTGCCATCGCCCATGCCACCCTGGAGTACTTCATCAGAGATGTAAGTGTGTGTTTGTGTGTCTGTGTGAATGGAAAGATTTGAATATTAAAAGAGGAAATAAAAAGAGGTGAGAAATGAGAGGCAAAGCATTGATGGGACATTTTGGTAGTGTGACTACTGAAATACAAAATAATGTGACATACACCCTGTTGTCAACCACACACATATTATTCTTGTTGCTAAATCCACCAGCATTGTTGGATATTAAGGCCAGCCCAATTAACCATCAAGCTAATGACCTAAAGAGGTATGTGTATATGCAAAAGTCTGATTATGTGCTTGTTGTTGCTCTGCAGACTGCAGTGATTGTTTGTTTGGAAGAGAGAGACGAGGCTCCAGAGAGGCCACAGAAGCTTGATCTATAATGTTGATATTCTGATAGAGAGAGAGAGAGAGAGAAGCTTGATCTATAATGTTGATATTCTGAGAGAGAGAGAGAGAGAGAGAGAGAGATCCCTAGGTACCTAGTTGTTCAAGGGATGTGTGTTGTACTGCAGCATGTCTCATTTACTTCTCATGAAACACCCACATAACCAAGGCTGATGACAGCTTGTCCAATGTTCACTTTTGCACTCTCAAGGGATCAAATGTGACCGTAGGCGTCTATGTCATTTCTTAATGATATGTTTCCTGCTCATTTTTGTCAGCTTTCGTTAAAATGATGTGTACGGAAAGCATAAAAGTCCAACTTTAGCCAGCAATCGAGACCAAAGGGAAGAGAGGAACTGGTGCAGAGGTCTGCTAAAGAGTGCAAGAAAAATGGGGCTTTCCAGCTCAAAGTACTTGGAATCAGTATTCCTACGTGTGTGTCTGTGTGTGTTCTGCTGGGATTATGTGAACTGGCACAGTCAGGTGCCCTTCGGGGGGGTTGCACAATGATTTGTATGTCCGTCATTGCAGAACAGATGAGGGAACGAGGAGGGGGGTGTTTGTGTTAGTAGGGGGGGGGGTATCAATACCGACATTGGCAAGTCATTCGTTGTTCCCTTGTGGAAAACCCACAGCACTGGTTTGTACCAATTTGTGTTGAACACACATTCAATACTATAAGCGCAGAAGACCCATTACTACAGTTTGACATGGACTGCGTGCTTGAATTTGTGGCATCACTTAGGACACACAGCTGTTCCATTTTCTCTGGGGCTGTAGTCTCTCTCATCCCGCCAGTCTTTTAGCAGCAGGGAATAAGGCAGATGAAACGGGGTGCACTAGCTAACTAACTTAGTTTGTTGACTACCCATACAGCTAACGTTACATGGCAGATCACATCATCATCATACTAAAAATAACTTTATAAGTGGGTTAAACATATAGTTGTAATCTTCATAACGGTACCGTACGGTTTAGCCACCAAGCATTAGCATGAACCACTTGTCAACGTAGTGAGCTGGATTGATATTGAAATATCATATCAATAAATAAGGTCTCTATTACACACACACACACACACACACACACACACACACACACACACACACACACACACACACACACACACACACACATACACAAAGACAAAAACTACAAGAAACACACAATTTAGTGAGCGGTACAGATGTTTTGTCTTAACAGTTGGGTGGTGTGTGTGTGTGGTATTAGTGCCCTTCAGGCTGTAGCTTCTCTGGGGATAATTTGAGGAACTTTGTTTCTAGCTTTCATGGATAACACACCACCAGCTGTTTAGCTGACACTCAATGAACTACACAAACCACTGATTCAGGGTGCAGCTCCCACTTCAGTCCACAGTGACAGATACCCTTGATGTGTTACATGAGTTTGACCATGAAAGCATACTGCTGCCATCTGGGTAATCAGAGCTAAAAAGTTGTTTATTTTCTGTTTTCCACTGCCTTAGTCAAAAAACTCCAAATTGCCCTGAGTTACCCCTGCTCAAATATAGATGAATAAACATTTATCTTTGCAAAACTCCTTCCAGTTTTTATGTTTTGCCAGTTCCACATTAATCTTTGGAGAAAATCCTGGGGTTATGTAACATTGCTGGAAAACAGAGAATGAAAATGTGTAAGTATCAGCTAATGCAGCTGGCAGCTGCTGTTCGCAGAAGGAAGGAGTTCTCTAACTACCTGTTGTATAACAGCATTGATTTGTTAGAAAAGCCTTGCTATTAAAGGAAAGGCAAACAAAATAAGTTAGGTATTATATGGAAAGGCCTCCTCAGTCAAAAGAGTCTTTCATGCTCACTCCTCTTCCTCCTACTCATCCTCCTCTTCCTCTGCCCTGTCCTCCTCTTCCTCCTCCTCACCAGACTCAACTGTTCACGTCAAAAGTCAGACTACTCCTCATTTGACTCAGTTGTTATAGTAACACACCTTTTCCTGTACCCTAGCACTCACCTGAGAGGTCTTTAAGAATGTAGATGGGTTTCATAACGCCACTCAATAAAAGAGACAGCCTTGACGCAGAAAGAGAAAAAGAAATGGAAAAGCAGAGGAGAGTATCACTAAAACTAGGAGTCACTTCTGATGGAAGTTTCTGGCTTTTTTAGTGAAATCACGACCAGCACGTGGTTGGTTCCGTCAATATTTATCCAATTTAATTATTTTCTAGTTGTGATGTGTACCTCCATACTGTCCACTTCTTTAGCCATTACTCTTAGCTTCACTTGGACTCTCGCTTTTATTCACGCCAACAGCAGGTGTTATTCACATTAATCTCATCACTACACATCAGTCTCCACTCGTACCGTGACTCAGACTTGCAAGTGACTGCACTAACTGTGTAAACCAGGCAGAATCAGGCCCAGCTTTACACTTGGACTCACAGGGGAACTAGAACTCACTAAAACTTACTTTTGGATGCATAATGAGTACATTTTCAGTAGAATGTATCACTCCATGTGGGCGTAAATGGTCTGATGTGCTCAAGCTTATGCACAAAGCTCCTACGAAGACCCACTGCTCCACTGCACTCTGCACTGCTCAGTCTCTGCATTGCACTCGTATTCAGCACATGGGGAAGATGCTTGTCAGTTTTTCTCTTAACTCATTGGGATTGCATACCTTTGTCCTTTTTTAGCTATGCAAGTTTGATTGTAAGAATTTAGTTGGAAGCTTCGTTGCATGCCATACATTGTTTATAGCAGTGGTTCCAAATGTGGGTGGGGTCCCCAGAAAGGGATCGCAGGATACATATCGGAAGGGTTGCAAGACGATGCAAGAAATAAGTTTTCTGTCATTTTCTGTTCATTATCCAGTTGTTCATTTATCTGCATTATGTGGCAACATTATTACAGTGGTCATTCTCATATACATTTTATTCTTGATTGTTTTTCAGACTGATCTCAAGAAGTGGCGTATGTATGACACACCAATTCATATGCCACTTTGGCGTGTTATCAAGACGCATAATCGCTTTTAGCGTGTTTATCAACACCGTTTGGCCTCCATTGACTTACATTACCTTGCGATTGCGTGTCAGTTTACGCCATAGCGAGTAGTATGAAAGGCCGAAAATATGCGTAGGGAGGTTGGTTGGGGTGGTGGATGGGTCAACCACAGGACTTTCACCCAGGAGACCGGGGATCGTGTCCCGCGTGTCACATTTCCTAATCCCAACCGTCGCTTTCTTCTTTTCCTAAACCCAATCCCGTTCTTCTTTTCCTAAGCCCAACCTGTTTGCTGTATACGGCGTAGACGTACACGCGGATAGCTCCAAATGCATACAGATAACACGCCACTTGGCTTTACAAAAGTGGCGTGTATGTTTACGTGAAGTCATGATATCACGTTGTGTTGTTGTTGACTGCAATTATTGGTAAATTAAACTATTCTTATGTGATATGTGCATCGAAGTCAACTTTAAGGTATTGCGAATCCCAATTGATAGGGATATGTTTAGGACTAAAACTAATAATTATTTTAATTATCAATTAATCAGTTTATTATTTTTAAGATTGATTGATTGATTCTTTTGTCTAAAACAATGTCAAATAGTGAAAAATGGCCATCATAATTTCCCAGTCCAACATGATGTCTTCAAATTGCTTATTCTGACCAACCAACAGTTTACAACCTAGATATGTTACATTTAAAATCATCAAACCCTAAAAGCAGCAAATCTTCACACTTTGAGAAGCTAAAAGTCAATAATAATTTAAACAAATAAACGATTATCAGAATTAATGAAAATAATTTTTTGTCAATCAACTAATGGATTACTGTAATCAACTAAATGTTTCAGCCCTTGATTTGTGATTCTGGTATGGATTTTGGTAACACTGTAATTCTTTGTAGTGTTTGAACTGTAATTTCAGTCATCAGTTTACAGTAAATGTGTCAGATTTAAATAAATCACACTACATAGTTGTCCAAATATCTTTTGCTTTTTGTTTAGTGTGCTAACAAGTTAGTTCTGATCTACTTTGAATAAAAGTTATCTTAATGCTGGCATGGACAGGGGCACAGCTTGCTTGCTTTCTCTTTAAAACGTACTTGAAAATTCACACTTTATTGTGCTAACTGTTGTGTGGCAGGTGTTGCTTAAAAAGTTATCTGAATCAGATTAAATCCGTTCCATGTCCTTTTGCCCACTGGTTTAATGAAAAAAACAGAGAAGAGCATTCTGTTCTCACTAAAAGATGAAATAAGTTTCCCACGTGAATTTCAGTTGTCTTTTTTGTTTCCACTTTAAGAGATTTATACACCCACAGTATACACATTTTTAAATTGTATAAGTTAATGGATGCAAAATTCATTTTCCCCATCACCCCTACTGGTCAGAAAAAAAGCACAAATACTGCACCAAGACCAACAGCTTTTTTTGGGGGGAGACATAAATAGACAAGTGATATTTGTCTCTAAAAAGCCTGTGTATCATTTTTTCCTTTGGTCCACACCAAATGAACTGAACTACAGGTGTGAAAGCACCCTAAGGCACAGGTCCATGTCACCATCGTGAACATTCTGTCCATACTATTGCACCCTGGATGTTGCAAAAAAGACAAACACTGTTGTACCAAATATTACCATTGAAATAAAAGAGCCAATATGGCCTAAAGGAACTTGTATTCTTATTCTTATTCTTTATTTATAAAGGACAACACACATTAATCAACATTTCTGTAAATGTGCCAGTGTTAGCCAGCCGGCTAATTTTCAACTATAGTCCTTTGGCCAGATGATTTTAGACCAGAACAGCAAGAAGCAGCAAGACATTGGTACAGGTTAAACTATACAGATAGAAGTCAACAAGACGGCATACAGACCACTAAAATAACAAATAAGCTTTCTCAGTTAGCCATGCAGAGCTACAGGAAGCAGCAAGACATTAGCATAGCTACACATCAAACAGTATCCACATTCAGTATAAGAAGCCATTAGAACACAGCCAAGCAACATAGACCTAAGTCATCTTCTAGCACCGTTGAACCATGCAAAGCTGTAACAAGCAATAATGAAAAGATGAAATAGGCTATAGGTATGTATAGCCTATTTAGCCTATGTAAATAGGTATGCACACCTCAGCGAGAGCTTAGTCGTAAGGTGAGGACACAAATGGTGTTGATTTGAGTCACCTCAAACCTGCTCCTCGGGATCAGATTACAGAGTGGAAGCACTCTTGCACGCAAACACACATTCACATCTTTGACAACATATCTCGACAGATGTGCAATGAAACAGACACTAATTTGGAGCTCAAAACCTGTCGGATATGTATTATATGAGAAGAGGTGAACAAGTTCATGTAATGCAGAGAAAGTGTTATCTGTGGATATGTGGCCGATCAGCAGTCTGTCAGAGATTTTATTTGAACCTACGTGACAAGTGAGCCGAACAAACACATCTGGACCCGGCCTTCTTAATGTTTGACCACTCCAAGCATTCCTTTATCTCTATCAGCAAATTAGTTTAAATGTATTAGCTTACATTAAGAGTGGATATTTATAGATGTTCCTCTTTTTCAAGTCCCAGGCTACCACTATTTATAATCAGAGAGGCCGAGAAATGTTGCCTGCACCCTCCTTTTTCTATCTTCAAATTATATATTTTTGTTTGTTTTTTAGTCATCTTGGAGGATTGGGAAATTGAAGATTAAACACACCAATAAAGCTGGATTATATTTCAAAAGAAATCCACTTGATCTTCAGTAAGTCTTCTAGGGCTGCAACTAGTTTTTATTTTCCTTATGAAATAACTTAAAGATGCACTAATCTGCATTTTTAAATGAGCATTGGATCAAATAATGAAATATAGCTTATAGAGGAAAGATAATTAAGAAATTACTCTGCATTTCCCCACCGGTCTACAGAGCGTTTTTAGTGTCTTTCCGCTCATTGTTTTGTTTTTCTAGCCTGCAACTTTGTTTTGGTTCAGTCTCACAGCACTCATCAGCGTTGTTTCTTGCAGAAGCAAGGTGGTCAGTCCACCCGTTCATGCGTGTGCGGCCATATGAGTGTGCAGGTCTGTCTGTCTTTGTTTGAGGCATGTGGGAGTTACCATGCACGTCTCTTTCAGAGGGAGGTATTACTAGTGACATGTGACCTTTCTTAGACCGAGCGGTTAGTGAGACGATTCTGGAGCTAGCCGAGTCCTGCAGCCGCTGGTCTGCTGCGATGATGTATGACTCAGGCCTGCTTCACCATGAGAGCTCATACACTGTTATAATTACTTTCATCATCAACCTTCGTGATTATTATTATTACTAACATTTTTGGGATATTTAATCCGGAATTAGTTATTGTGTTTCAACAGTTTGCCACATTGTCAAGACTCAGTTTTTTGTGTTGTGTCCTCCCTACTCCCATTCACACGTGATTGGGTTGTTAAAGTAAGCAGGAAATTGTTGCATTTGTTTTAGTGAAGAGCTCTCAGCAGCTGTCCTGAGAGTGCTGTGCTGAGAGAAATAATGTTTGTTTGCATGCATTTGAGAGTGAGTGCCCCACCTGCTTTTTGTGATTTTCACGTCTTCACCCTAATGTAGCCTTTGGGTGGCTCCCAGGCCTGACAGAGAATAAAGAATAGCGGGATGAGGAGAGTGCCTTCACTTTGCTCAATCTCTCTCCAGAGCCTGAAAGGCCAGGTGTGGTGTTTACACTGAAAGGCAGAAAACCGAGTGATTGATTGCAGACAAAAAAACAAAAAACAAAAGACTGATTGGGGGGAAAAAGTGACACAATACTGTATGTATGTGTTTATATTGCTGGTTATATTCACAAATTTCTTCAAAGTATGGTACATGTAGATACTATGCTCTTTGTGTTTCAGCTACAGCTTTTGCATAATGCAACATTTGTTATGATACCTACCTTTTGGTAAATTCATTACTTTATCTCTCTTCTTTGTCTTTTGTCTTTCTGTTCTTTTTTCACCTACGTCTCCCTTTTGTACAAAGAGAAATAGTAAAATTAATAATATGATTAATATTCACTGAGGTCAAAGGACAAAATAAAACATTTAGTAGTAATAGAATAGAATCAATATCCTAATGTTAACTGCATATTAATCATATAGTTGTAGTAAATGTAAAGATGCATATTGTACTGTATATAAGGGCTTACAAAACCCTTTTTATAGTCAAAGGGCTGGTAAAGTGAGTGCGGCAGTGTGCTATGGGGAAGAGCTTGCTTTGAAGATTAGTTTTTGGTTTTTCTTTTGTTCTCTTGGGATGGCAGCGTCTGTTGGTTCACCACTGAAATATCTCAACAACTATTGGAGGGATTGCCATGAAGTTTTGTATAGACATTCAGGGTCCCCAGGGGAAGTATCCCAATGACTTTGGTGACTTTGCCTCCACTGACACCTGCACGTCAAAGTTTTCACTTGTCCACTGAAATGTCACAATGGTTGCCAAACATAATATGAAATATGAATGGGCAGCAGAATTTGTCTCCTGCCCAGGTAGTTATCTGCCGACCCTTAAGGTTCATCTCATGTTGGGATCCCGACCCCCAGGTTGGAAACCATTGAATACATGGATTGCCATGAATTTTGTATGGACATTCATGGTTCCTACTGACTTTGAGGATCCCCTGACTTTTAACTTTTATTTTAAGTAAGTAGGGAAGGGGCCATTGCAATATCTTAACATTTACTTAAGTTTTTACATGATTTTTCTGCATTCTTTGCACACTGTAATCAGATTTAATCAGCTTTTGTTTTTCACAGGCACTCTACAAAGCTGTTGAGTAGGTGGGAAGGTGGTAGTTCTGTTGTCAGTAAAACCAAACATAGCAGGTCATTACTTTTACCTACGTATAGAGACGTCTTCGACTGTCGGAGACAGCAGTGAGCGACTGCAGTGGGAACATTCCTTCCTGCAGCTGTGCTTCTTTCTACCCCTCGACTGAATATTTTCTTATCCAATGTAAACATAATGTACAGATTGCATTTACACCTGACTGAACCTGTTTATGCCATTTTTCTGATTTTTAGCATCCAGAGAAGTCTAGGCAACAGGTTCTCTGGCAGCTATTCAGCCTTTGAGACCTGGCAAAAAATGTAAAACTTCGCTCTCTCCTTCCTTTTCTTAGGTGAAAGCCCTCACCCTGTTTGTGACCCATTATCCTCCTTTGTGTGAGTTGGAGCGGGTGTATCCTGAACATGTGTCTAACTACCACATGGCTTTCCTACTCAATGAACCTGACATTGCCACTGACACTGACGGTATGTGTGTGTGCATTGTTGTGTGCGTATGCAAATGCTTTCAATGTTTTTTTGGTGGAAATTCTGGGTTTGACTATTGCCTTGCTGGTACATTTAGAACAATCTTACTTTGGCATTTTCTAAATCATTATCACATGGCATTTTACTTAGATTTTTAACGTGTGTGTTTGTGTGTGTTGTGTGTGTTTTGTGTGTGTGCGCGCTCGCTGACAGACGGAGAGGTTCAGCCAGAGTCCATCACTTTCCTCTACCAGTTAACTGAAGGCGCTGCAGGGCGGAGCTATGGCCTGAATGTGGCCCGATTGGCTGACATTCCAGACCCTATACTACATACTGCTGCACGCAAAGCCCGAGAGCTGGAGAGCATGGTCAACGCCAGGAGGTACAACAGACACACATATTCACCCTGACCATTTTTTAAAGGGGGACTCCACTCATTTTACCCCCAAAAGATCATTTTGCTAGTCATGGGAAGTACAATTAAGCCTGTGGAAACATTTGTATAATATATTTTGTATCTCTGGAGACTAAACAAATAATTTCCAAAAAACCCTGCTAGCGTTACAAACTGGAGTTGTGAAAGTAGTGGGTGTTTACCTGGCAGGGTTAGGGTCTAAGTGGGCATTCAGACTGAAAACAGCTTTGCTTGTTGGTTGGTTTTATTTCAGGTACTGATGAGACAGTGAAATCCAAGTCTAGTTTGAGTAACAGATCTGTAAATTTGAATTCTGTAATTGTAATACTGACACAGGATTTTACAACTCTGGAAAGTTATCATTATCTTTCGTCACGTGATTGCGAGGTAAACCGTAGAAAAATATGCTGGGCAACCCTGTGTTTTTTTGCTGGAGCCCCTTGCATTGGTGCCCCTGCTGCTTTGATGGTTTGAAAGCCACTTAAAGGAACACGCCGACTTATTGGGACTTTAGCTTATTCACCGTAACCCCCAGAGTTAGACAAGTCGATACATACCCTTCTCATTCCCGTGCGTGTTGTAACTCTGTCTAACGCCCCCAGCGCTAGCTTAACCTAGCACAGATCCTGGAGGTAACCGGTTCCAACTAGCCTACTGCTCCCAATAAGTGACAAAATAACGGCAACATGTTCCTGTTTACATGTTGTGATTTGTATAGTCACAGGGTGTACAAATAACAAGGTCACTATGCTTTTACTATCTAGTAATTGTTGACTCTATTACTCCAACTCTGAGTGAACTCCAGGCGAACTCTCTGCTCCTCAGCACAGGGCTTCAAGTGCTGCTAGCAAATCACTCTGCAGAAGTAGCAGTGCTTCGCCTTTCTGAGAATATAGTTCCCAGTTTGTATACGGTTAGAAGATGGCTGTGTCTCATGTGACCTTGTTATTTGTACACGCTGTGACTATACAAATCACAACATGTAAATAGGAAAATGTTGGCGTTTTTTTGTCTCTTATTGAGAGCAGTAGGCTAGTTGGAGCCGGTTACCTCCAGGATCTGGGCTAAGCGAGGCTAGCGGTGGGGGCGTCAGACAGAGTTACAATACGCACAGAGATGAGAAGGGTATGTATGGACTTATCTAACTCTGGGGGAAACTGTGAATAAGCTAAAGTCCCAATAAGTCGGCGTGTTCCTTTAAGACAAAAACACTATCAAGTTGAATTGTAGGAAATGTAGGATCCAGTATTTTTGGAACTTGACCCATATTAAGGACTTAATTAAGTTAGAATATCTCAGCTTCTGCTGCTTTGATTTTTTTTTTTACTTTGATTTTACTTTTCTCTCACAAATCCCTCAATTTTGAAAGATTACTACTAAAATGCTAGAGTATCCCTTTAAAGGTATTGTAAGTGATGTTAATCCAATACACTTTTTTTTATAAATATACATATGTCAACAATCTTTGCGCAGAATCACTTACTGCACCTTTAAACCCCCTTATAAATCAAAAAATATCATGTTTCTGCTTTTGGAGAGTTTTTTTAATACTGTTTAATACAAACGGAGCTTGACAGCTGAAAAGAGTCAAACGTGTGTCATGAAGAAATAAAACTCAAAGCAGCTCCACAGACACTAAATGGGACGTTTATTTAACACTCAAATGAAAGTGATTAAATTATTGTGCTAACATGTCCGAACCAGAAAATGTACCAAAATTCTTGGAAAATAAGACTGGGTACAGATTACTGGGCCAGCTCAGATTTAGGAGGAGAGACAAACCTACACGCAGGTTTATGATGGATGTTTTCCAGTTTATAATTCCTCGACCGCTGCAAAACTTTGGCCTCTTTGATTCTGAGACATGCAAAACCAGTTTCAGTTGAGTTTTCTTTCAAAAATGTTTTGGTGTCAACTTCATTTTAAAAGTTTTTAGAGATTTCTCATGATGTCTTAAATGGATGCAGCCATTACCAGAGATGTGGTGTGGGTTGCCAATATCTACTTTTATTTAGCTGTTTGCAGTGCAGGTTTTTCAATAGTTCCTTGTTTAGAGTTCTGATTTTAAATTGATGTTCCTAATCTGTTCTAATCCAATTTTAATTAATATAATTGTGCTGGAATTGGTTAAATTAAAACCAAATTGAGTCAATTCAGTCAGATCTTTGTCATGGCATATTTTCTCCCAAAAGGTCCAAATCTTATTTTCCATGACTAATTTATTTTTTCAAGTGTTAAGAAGAATGCACAAGTGCACACTAATACAGAAAGGAAGAGAAAATCTGTTTTTTAATGCTGATGTAGACAATTTTTTCTATTAGGATGAACCGCACACCATGCACAGATGTTCCGCTTACGATTGAGTTAGGATACAGAAATACAGAAAATTCTTAGTCTTTTGCTGTCAAAGCATCAGCATATTGCACTTTCTCCAAATACAGTCTTCTGTCTCTGTAAATTTGTACACTGCATCTCCTCGCTTTGTAAGGGACAGCCTGCTGGGTGTTGAGTGCTTAACCTCTTCCTAAGTAATCCTCCCCATATGAAATATCTGCCAGCATGCACGCACGCACAAACATGCACGCACACACACACACACACACACACATGCACACGCACACTCTATCAATGTAATCCTCCCTATATTAAATGTTTGTCCTTTGTTGGAGTGAAGCCATGATGAGTGCACAATAATCGTACACAGAGGAGTTGAGCTGCTGGTCCGAGGTTATGAACAGGGATTTTATTGTACTCTCACACAGCTGTGTGAGAGTACCATGCATTTAGGCACAAAACATACAGGAATATGACGATATACAACAGTTTTATATACAATATTTTGTTTAAAGCAACATTTCTGTGTCTTTATCTCTGTCTCTCTAGGAAGAATAAAAAACTTCTCTCAGATCTTTGGAGCATCTCGGACAGATCATCTCTCATGGAGTGGCTGCGGTCAAACTCTTGACATCACTGCAACAGTTGTCAACACCATCAGAACACACACATGAAGAAGAGAGGATCCAGCTATCAGTAAATGAGAATGTTCAAAGAACAATATACTGTACAAGGAAGTACAGAAGTAAATCTTGTTTCAGAAAAAACTCAGCACTGATGGAGTGAAGTGGTTGTTGCTGCTCTCTGTGTGTGTGTGTGTGTGTGTGTGTGAGAGAAAGAAAGGGTTTTAACTATCTCAGGATCTGGTTATCACCATCAACTGTGTTGTAAGCTAATTGTCGTAACATCAATTAATACCAACTGATCAAGATTTTACCTAACCAACTATGTGTAACATTAGTGTTATGACAAACTTGTCATACTTGCTGGTCTTTGACCTTAAAAAAAACTCCACAATTATAACAGACAGTCACGATGGACTGTTAAAAAAAGATCAAAATTGATGCAGTATTTTTTTCATTCAATGCATTGTTTTTCCTTTTCAATATATGACACCTATATTACCCATAATGCAACTTGAATGCTGACAGTTTGGTTTGAGATTTGGGTGTATTTTGCTATTTGCGGTTAAAATGGCCTTGAGCCTCTAGCCTCAAGCAGAGATGAGGAGCCGACTACAGAGGTCTGTTAAGATAAATTCTTCCTAATGGTGGATTTCCACCAACTGCGGAACGGCTGCGGATCGGCTCCACTGTGTGTCGGCTCCGTGCTCTGCCGTCCTTCAATACCCACCAGGTCCGTATTTGTTGCGGAACGGCTGCGGCCATGACTGACAGCTGAAGTCACTAGGACCCACGAGATCTCGCAAATTCACGTATGATCGTGCGATATAGCAGGATGTAGTTTCTATAAACAGAACCACAAAACCAACAACAGTTTGTTTCCATTCCGACTTCAGGTCTGTCTCCGCCCATTATGACTTTTTCAAGGTGTAGTGCTGGGACGGAGTCGGAACGCAGCTGTTCCGCAGTCAGTGAAAATACACACATTGACTTTAATGGAAACCTATTGACTCCGCCGCCGTTCCACAGTTGGTGGAAATTGGGGGTAACTCCACAACTCCAGTTTTTTGGTTTCCATTTTTGAACTTGTAGTCTTCAGCCCCAACTGACGTTGTCTGAAGTGACATCACATGAGGCAATTTTTAAGACTTTGTGCAGCTCCCTCTGGCGCCTCAAAAGGCTTTATACAATTTATTTTTTTACATAATTTGCAGCTGTACTCCACAAGACCCGTAGACAGACTTTACTGTTTAAAATCTGTGGCGTTTCCCTTTATAAGAACTAGGCTGCAACATTTCTGACAGAAAGACTGAAAGAAACATTTTGACATGAGGAGGCTTTAAATTGTTACACAAGGTTTTATCAAGGTTAAATATTGATATTTGTACTGTATCCATTAATGTATTCATTAGTATGTGCTCTTTGATGCAACGCTATTAATAATGCAGAAACAAATCACATTTGCCACTGAGAAAATCTCAATTGCAACACACACACACGCGCGCGCGCGCACACACGCGCACACACACACACACACACACACACACACACACACACACACACACACACACACAACCAACCAACTCACGCTCCGCCTTTAATTCCGCCAACTCCAAGATCAGCGCGCATCGCCAGTGAGAGAGAGAAAGAGAGACACTAGGGGGAGTGTTTGTGTGTGTGTGTGTCAGAGAGAGAGACACACGCTAGTGAGCGTGTGTGTGTGTGTGTGTGTGTGTGTCAGGGAGAGAGAGAGAGAGAGAGAGAGAGAGAACCACTGTCAAAGCCGATTACAGTTTATCTTGTCTGTGATTCTGTCACTGTGTCCACTTGAGGGTTCTCCCTTTGTGAACGACACGCCTTTCGCTTTCTCCTGCTTGTTTGTTGTTTGTTTGCCGAACAGCATGGATTTATTCTAGTGTTTGTGGGACTCGGACATATTTACTATGAGTTCCTTTGCAGAAGCGCTCCCGTCAGCGCGGCAACTTTTTGGTGCGCCACGGTGCCACTGAGCCGCGCGTCTCTCGGTGGGAAAAGTTCACACGCAACCTCCGGCGAACATGGGCTCGCGGTGAAAGCTTCGGTTGTCTTCTTTCTTCCAACCCGTACTACAAAATGCAGAAGAGCGTCCGCTACAACGAAGGGCACGCGCTGTTTTTATCAGCGGTCGCGCGTAAAGAAGGGACTAAGCGCGGCTACCTTAGCAAGAAAACGGCGGAGAACAGCCGATGGCACGATAAATTCTTTGCCCTCTACCAGAATATACTGTTCTACTCCGAGAACGAGCAGAGCGCGAGACCTGCCGGGATATACCTGTTGGAAGGATGCACCTGCGAGCGCTCGCCGGCTCCCAAAATGTCCACTGCTGGAAAGGAAGCGCTGGAGAAACAGGTGAGAGTTTTAAAAGAACAGGGGGTGTCAATCCACTAAATCCTGCTGTGAATGAAAGTTCCCACATATTTTCTTATTTTATGGTACAACTTCCCAAAATCTGCTCAAAGCCCACTGACATCATTATGGTGCAGTCACTGATTAATATGTAAAGTAATTAACATACTCCAAAGTGATAAATATATGGACGCTATTATGTTGTGTTTCCCATATAACCCATGGTTTCTACAGATATTTATATTGATTATTGCTTGTTTGTTAAAAAAAAACAATAATGAAAACTACAAGTTCAAATTTCATCACACTCAAACTGATGCCCATGTAAAAAAGAGCAAGTGGCTCATGCAGCATCAGACTGAAGTGGCTGCGGCAGCTCAGCCTCTTCAGTGTCAGCAAGCCCTGCAGTGTCAAGTGCATCATCCCCGAGCAGGTGATTATCCTCCAAACATTCAGATGTGCAAATGGGAGCAGGCTGATAGGAGAGTTAGGTTTCCCACAGCATGTTTTTTTCAAATTAACACAAAGAAAAAAAATTATTTTACTCTCTTGGCTTGTTGATTTTCTCTCTGAGGTCATGAAATTTGCTGACCGCACCCACAGAAGGTTCTTGATTTGTAACCTGTTGAGTGTGAACCCAATAGTCTGTCAAATTTTCATCATAAACTCAGTGAAGTTATTCTAAACACCACCTTGTGACTTTATCAAACAAGGTTGACATGTCTTCTTAGCTCAAAGTCAAATTAATTTAGAGTCTGACTGTAGGAAGCAACTATAGCAATGCAGCAACAGGTTCTTTAACACATTTTCATTCTACATGTTTAAAATGCATATTTCATATTTTTCTTGATTCTGCACTGCAATAAATGTACATCACCAAAAAATATTCCCAGGATGCCATGTTTTTATGGCTGTAACATTGCATCAAATATTAATGTCTTGTGCTTCATTCAGTTGCATATACTGTAGCGTGGCATATGTAGTATCTTTAGAAATCTTGTGATTTGAACTACACTTTAAAATAAAGTTTAAGTAATAAATGCTTGTCCAACTTGCATTTGTAATGGTAGAGCCACTGCTGAATCCTGCAGTGCTGAAAAAGTTAGACTTTAAAGCAGATATATGCAGGGAAATATTTTGGGCAAATCTGTTCCTGGAAGTTGTCTCAGCATTGTTGCTGGTAGATATTGTTGCTAGGAAACATTGGAATTACCATTTGCACATGCAATTCATTGAGAAAAAATGAAACACACGTGAATTGGTCACAAGTATATTATCCATCCTATGGTTATCTCAATCAAAGAATCAATTTCAAAGAATCAAGAAAGGATTTGTTACAGCAAAAACAACAACAACCTTTACCTCTACTTATTATTTCTATTATTTCTGTTCCTGATCCCAGTTTTCAGCTGGCCTCGGGGACTGCGTCCCACAGGCATCATGCTCATTACAATGTAGACACACTGGAGAACATTGACAGTTTGAGCAATAATTAAGGAGACAGTAAGTAAATGCACAATTAATCATATGAGAGGTGTGGAGAGGTCAAAAATAGCCACCAGAAAATATCCATCCTCGCTGTATCCCTCCCACTCATACAGTAGACGTGTGTTTCTTTAAATGTACAGTATGTGTAAAGACAATTCATTCCAGATGTATGCAAATGGAGAAAAGGCTTAGGGAGAGTGTGGTTTTAATCAAGTCATACATAAAGTGAGAAGACTATTTATTTCTGTAATTGAGTTGTTATTAATGATGATGAAAGGAGGACAAATCTCTTTTTGAGGGTAAAATTACATGTGGTTCCAACCTCTTACATCAGTACTGATGTAGGCCATTAAACCTGTCTCTTCTGATGTTTCCGAGCTAGGCAATTATGATGTCTTATTTTATCCTCACTTGCACTGACTGTCTCACTCTCCACATCTGTCTCACTCTCACAATACAGCTGTGATGTTTAATTAGGGTTATTTTCAATCCGCCCTCAGCTTAAACGTGTGCTGCAACGTAACTGTTCAACAACATAGCCATGCACACAAGAGGCATAAACCAAATAACGCTGACATTTTATGTGGTTTATGAAAGTGTGTGTGTGTGTGAGAGAGAGAGAGAGAGAGAGAGGTTTTAGATGATCAAGTCTCAATCAAGAATAATTTCAGAGTTTAGTCTGATCCTGGGTTTTATTCCTTGTGTTTGGTAGGATAAAGTGAAAGAAGCCCTTCTATCTTTCCATCAGTCGCTCTTACTCTTCACTGTTTTTCTGTGCAGTAGAGTGAGTCTGCCAGCAACCTGCAGTATCACACCCCCACAGTGAGCCACACTGTGTAACCACAAAATACACATCTACTCTCTCTCTCTCTCTCTCTCTCTCTCTCTCTCTCTCTCTCTCTCTCTCGCTCTCTCTCTCTGTTGTACTCTCAGACACAAAGCCTTCAAATAATTTGGAGAGCATTCACACTGGTCAGAATGGTTTTCACAGCGACTGTGGACGTGCATTGCTGATGTAAACGTGTGTGTGTGTGTGTGTGTGTGTAAAAGGCCAGTAGATTTAGCTGTGTATAGTTGTCAAACTATCCCTCCCCCCATCATCAAGGGTAGGTTATTGATCCTAGAGGGAAGCACAGTTCATCAGAGACCATGAACCAGGGGAGAGATGACTGTACCATACAGTGAAGGCTGTTTCCAGATCGCCACCCATTTGTTAAATTTTTGCTGTTCGATTCAAAGGCCTGATGTTGCTTTTTTGAATGACAGTTTGCCATGTAGAAAAAAAAATAATGAGCCAATCGTTCAGCATTAAATCATCGGGGAATTATGTAGGTCTTAGGGCTGGGCAATATATCAGAATTCTATCAATATTGATATATGAGGCTAGATATCGTCTTAAATTTTGGATATCGTAATATCCTGATATGACACAAGTGTTGTCTTTTCCTGGTTTTAAAGGCTGCATTACAGTAGAGTGATGTAATTTTCTGAACACACCAGACTGTTCTAGTTGTTCCATTATTTGCCCTTTACCCACATAATTATATCAACATGATGATTATTTATCAAAAATCTCGTTGTGTGCATACAGTATTTTGTGAAAGCACCAATTGTCAACCCTACAATATTGCCACAATATCGATATCGAGGTATGTGGTCAAAAATATGGGGATATTTGATTTTCTCCATATCGCCCAGCTCTAGTAGGTCTGTAGGTTGGGAACATCATCTAGTTGTGCCAGAGCCAGGATCCAAACAAATATAGAGACAAATCATTGATGAAATCAATGCTGTTTTAAATTGACCAACAAAGAATACAGCTCTAAAATCCTAAAGCTATGCATTAAAGAGGTTTCTTCAAAGGAAGGTTTTTGCCGATAGATAGATAGGAAGTTCATATGTCTCAGCAGCAGTACAGAAAGAAAAACAAACAAAAAAGTATGCCTTTTAAACATGCATGCATACAGTGTGCAGATTGGATGTGCATTGGGTGTGCAAAATGGAGGTTATTGTAGAGTAAATGTAAAAGAAATGTGTGTGTGTGTATATATATATATATATACAGTTTTGCTCATAAATTTATGAACTCATGCTAAAGTTGACTAAAAAGAGGAATAAAAAAAACCTTTTGGAAATTGATCTTAATGCCTTAATTAAAAAAATGTGGAAAAAACCAACCTTTAAGGACACCAGTTTTCTTTGTGAATGAAAAATGTATCGTAAATAAATAAATGTTCTTCCTTAAAATACAGGGGGCATAAGTAAGTACACCCCTATGTTAAATTCCCATAGAGGACGGCAGATTTTTATTTTTAAAGGCAAGTTATTTCATGGATCCAGGATACTATGCATCCTGATAAAGTTCCTTTGGCCTTTAATTATTATTATCTTATTATATATAGCTTACCATACCTAGAGATTGGCATGGTTTTATTTCAGTTAGCCTATTAGCTGGTTTGATTTGCATTGAGAGATGATTTTATGGAAAGTACCCCATGCCAATCCCTTTTTTCCTAATCTTTTTAATTAAGGCATTAAGATCAATTTCCAAAAGATTATTTTTGTATTCCTCTTTTTAGTCAACTTTAGCATGGGTTCATAAACTTATGAGCACCCCTGTATATATATTTCACTTTGCCAAAGTTGCAGAGAATATAAATGTGAGTCCAGTTACAGTTAGTGAGTTAGTCCAGAGGGACCTCAACAGCCCATCCCCGTCCACTGATGTTGATTCTGTGACTTGGTGGGGATGAATTAAAAGGTTTGATGGCCACCGGCAGGAATTACTGCCTGTGCCGCTCGGTGAAACCCCTTGTTGGTATGAGTCTTTTGCTGAAGATGCTCCTCTTCTCAACTAGCATGTCGTTGAGTGGGTGGGAGACGTTGTTCAGAATGCTAACCAACTTGGACAGCATCCTCTTCTCCGTCACCGCCTCCAGAGAGTCCAGCTCAACTCCTCCTCTAATCATTGAGCCCGGCTTCCTAACTAGCTTGTTGAGCTTTGCTAGTGTCTCTTGGTCTTATGCTCCGTCCCCGGCACATGGCAGCATATAACCCTGTATGGCTCTGGCCACTACAAACTGGTAGAACATCCTGTTGCAGACGTTGAAGCCTCTGAGCTTCCACAGGAAGTTGAGTTGGCTCTTAGCCCACAGGTTTAGGAAAATTTTTTATCGGTTTTTATTATCAGAATTTACCAATTGGTCCCTCTGGTAAGTAAAGGGGTCGGATTGTTGTTTTCCCTTGATTTGCTAAATTGAGTATTAAATACAAAAACTGAAAGGGCTTGGTTCGCACAGCAAAAATCTAATAGTAAATAGGCATTCCTTGACATGTTAGGGGTGACTGTGGTTCGGAAGGTAGAGCATAGGTAGGTAGAGCAGGTCAAATTGCAGGGCTGGAGGTTAGTGGTTGCATACATGTCGAAGTGTCTCGCAAACTGCTCCTTCTGCTTCAACAGCCTCTGTGTGAAATGAAAATACTATATGAGAAAGATATATGAATAATGTACTGGTAATGAAAAGAAAGTATAGTCTGGATGACAGGTTAGGTATGGTGGCCCTGAGGGGCAAATGAACAAAACATAACATTAACACCAACTTATTTCTGAAACTGAACTGCAGTTTTTTAAAAACTAGAAGAAGTAAAGTAACTGCTATTTTTTTTAATTTATTATTGTGAAGATTTTAAGTGTGTTCACCATGCACAGGTGTTCGCGCTGCATTTACAGTCTGTCACATGGTGCCATCTGCCCTCTTGGCATCTTTTACAACATTTTGCAGCCCTTTTTGTGGTTTTGAAAAAAGAGAAGATAAGGCATACATGTGTTTGTTTTTGACAGTGACTCTCACGGCCTTGTTCAAAAGAAATTGTTAAAAAAAAGATCGGCATGCAATTTTAGTAGCTTCAATATTTCTGTCCAAACCTACGTGTAGCGAGATTGTTGTGTATTACTGCAGCAAAAGGTTTTATCCACTGTCAAACCTATGATTTGTGTATAAAGGCATTATTATGTTTAAAATAATCAAAACCAGGCTTAGGGACTGTTCATTTTTATTAAAGGGGGCTACCAGAGGAGTTTTGGGATCTTTAGTCAAAATAGACTTGACATCCCTTCGCCAGCAATACATTTTGTCTATGACCCTCCAAAATGATTGAGAAAAAAAGGAATGACCCTCCCCAATAACTAACAGATGCCTTCTACACTGATTTGCACTTGGCAAAGATGTATAGATAACCACTTTTTTTATATACAACCATGACACGCAACTTAACCTCTGCTTTCTCATTTTATACACTACAATCCACTATTATGGTGGCCATTTCAGTAGATTTACTCACTAACACTGTTGTGGAAACGCAATAAGCATGGAAACTAAATGCACACTTCCTGCATTACTGCATTACTTCAAATACTAAGTTACTCCTCTAGTAAAGTATTCACATGAAATAAAACAATAAAACATTGAGACCATTCAACAAAGCACACTGGGTAATAACCCATATTGACAGCTGGCCCGCCCAATCAGAAATTCAAAGTTAAAGCAACTCTAGAGAACTTTTCCCGCTTCGGTCCCCCTACAGGTTGTCTCAATGGAACTACAACTGGAAACTTTATACATTGTTCGTCTGCTATTTCATTACTAAATTCACTTCCGATATAGGTTTTCCTCCGTGGGTGCTCACGGGCACACGCCCTTTAAAAAAAAAAGTAGTCAAAAAATGTTTGCATTTCAGAACCTTAGGAAATGGACAACGGCTGACACAAACACACACGCCTATTAACTTGATACTAAAGCCGTCTAGAAATCTATACGCACCCTAGCGGCAGCAAATGTAATTTGCAGCCAGGGTCAGTCTAGCAACTCTCCGTTGGCTTGCGAGCTGGAAAAAACAAGTTCTGGTCAGGCCAATCACATCGTGTATAGAGTCGGTGGGCGGGCTTAACATAAGGATGGCAGAGTTGCGACAGTTCCCTGCTACTTGAAAACAAAGAAGATAGCTGTTGCTGCTGGCGAACAGCGGTCTTTCGAATCGGTTTTGGCCGCGACTCTGAAAGACTTCGAGTTAAGCACTGAAGTCATTCTTAAAAAAGGAAGCTTTGTTCGGAGTTTTGCCGACCGGATACGGCAAAAGTTTAATCTATCAACTAGCGTTGCTCTGGTTGGCTTTTGCGTGCAAAGGGAATTTGAAAGACAACCGTTTATCCCGCCCCTCGGATTCAGCCCTGCCAATGGTGAGTTCCCAGACCCAACATCTTGATGTGGGTCTGGCTTGTCAGGCTACCAGCTTATATTCCATCTTAGCCAACAGACTAAACAAGATATACTTGAACAGGTGTTTTGAACTTTGGTTCGAGTAAAGTGGCGAACTTTTTGAAGTCAATCAACTCACACAGTAGTGTAGATATCCCAGTATCGATCCACATATTAACCCACCCTTCCTCCCGCTTTTGGTGTTCCTGCGTATTTACTAACCAGCAGCTATCGGGTCGCCGGTGAAAGCCTTCCTGTAGTGTTCTCTGTCCTGCTGTTGTCTCTGTCATGCTGCCTGGCACTGTATCCATACATCCATGCCCGTAACGTTACCGAGGTTAGCTTCTGTTTCGGGGAAAGGGGGCTTTGCTTTCTCCTTTACCTTGTTAAGGTAGGCTAGGTTAGCCTCCTAGCTTGTGTGCGCTTCTCAAATGTACTTTCAAATTCGTGGGATTTTTCCCTGTAATAAATTGTCCACATATTTTACCACCTTCCACTGCAAGGCACTTGCTTTTATCTGACACAGTCATAATCAAATTGGACTGCTGCTTTCTTCCGACTTTCGGTACAGCTATGATGTCAGGCGAGGGGCATGGACTATGTTGTGTTCAATTTGACGTGGAATGTTGGGATTTCTGGGTTCCCAGTCAGAAACTATACATGTCTACGGGAAATGTCATGGTCGGAAAGATATAACGTTATTTGCTCGAAAGACATCGACAAAGATGAAAACTAAGGATATTTACTCGATAATTTGATTTTATTTTAGTTAATTTTGCAGACATTACAGTTTTAGTTTAGTTATCGTTTTTTGTAATGCCTCGTTTTTATTTTTATTTCAGTTAACGACATTGTTTTTTCCCACCTAGTTTTCGTTATTTCGTTTGTTTTCATTAACGATTAGAACCTTGGCCAAGACTGAGATCTACATGGAAAAGTATGCACCAAACAACCCACTTTCAAATTTTGCTGTTTTCATGAATACAAAAGTTGGGTGACCCTCCCCCCTAGACTAAAAAAGTTGGGTCACCCTCCCCTCAACAAAGAATAAAAAGACATGACCCTCCCCTATTTTCCTCCAGTGGTCCATTCCATAAATACCGAATGGTCCCTTACTTATTTATTGAAAAGGAATCATACAATATGTTGTGTTGTGGCCTTGTGTTTTCTGAAATGCCATTGTTTCCTAAAATCTTTTCTTTTTTCTTTTTTTTTTCTGAAATGTTGCGTTTTTCTACCACGGGTCCACCATACATAGACGCTTCATTGTCAGAGTGAATATAAATTAGGAAATGAGGAATATTTTTCTGTTCCTCTAAGACATGGATGCCTATTGTGTCCAAGTTTCGTGCTTGCAGAATTTAAGGCTCAGCATCGTTGTCAAGGACGCTTCAAAAGGGATGAAAATTAGCTGTTAAGGGGGTCAAATCAGTGACCTTCACTCCATCCATGCATAATGCACATGGCTGTAGTAAAATGAAATTTGAAATTTCATTAGAAACGGTACGGGAGAGATATCATAGGTTAATTCAATCCTGTGTGATCTGGCTGCATTGGCTTTAATTAAGTGTGTTTTTCTCCAGTTATAGGGTTATATATAGGGGGGTATTTTTAAAAGTCTCCTTCCTCATTAGACTTGATGCAAGAAAAGGTGGGGTAACACTTTAGAGTTGAAGTGTCAGTGCTGACTTCCTGCTGTATCTGTGTATATGTGTGTGTAATTATTTCTTACAAGAAAGCTTGTCAAGCTCAAAAGGCCCTCTCAGAGCATTGTGTTTTCGCTGTTGCCCACACTAATAATCTATATCAAGGAACAAATTCTTCCCATATTACTAGAGTTTGATCTGCTTTCCTGCGCAGGCTGCTTTACATTTTCCTCTTAAGTCTTCTGCCAAGAGTTTGAGACATTATGGACCTCATTAGTGTCAGAATAGAATTTACAGCTGGCATGTGCCTTAAAGCCTGTCTCTGTGTTTGAAATACTGCAATAATCAAAGTATAGATGACAACGAGGGTGGATTTTACTTTCAAGAAAACACTCCTGGTACAACATGTTCTTGTATCTAATACTTAGCATATACTCTCTGTTCTATGAAAACCATTGTCTCCAAATTGTCAGATGTTCATAAACTAAGAAAAACAGCTTCTTTTAAAGAAGTAGTAAAACATTTTTGGAAATATGCTTGTTTGCATTCTTTCAGAGAGCTAGATGAGAAGATCAATGGCACTCTCATGTTTGTGTCAACTGTGGAGCTACAGCAAGGAGACGATTAGCTTTTCTTAGCTTGTCGTTGAGGGTGTCCACAGACATGGTATCCATCCTCTCAATTAACCCTCAAGAAAGCGAATAGGTGTATTCCCCATAATATTAAACTATTCCTTTAATGCTACTCAATCAATCAATAACTTCATGTTAACAATTCATCACATTTGGTGATAGGTTTTATTGGACACCTTATCGAATGACCAATACACCAATTAGTCGAAAGATATGGCCATTATATACCTTACATTGACAGGATTCCTGCAGCAAATTTGCAGATGGTTTTTCTGTATATAATATGAATATGTTGTACATTATTGATTAGCCTGTTGGGAAAGCTGAATTTGGCAGAGTTGCTTCAAGTTAGGCAGATGACAGGTGAGAATATTACATAAACAAACATCCCAGCATTATGAGAGCCAGCAGGTATAAATTTGTATTTCATCACATCTCCTCCTGAACTGGTGCTGGGCTGTTCATGTGGACACCCTGGGTGATAAATGCTCTTGGGGCATTGGGCCTCTGTACTCTTCAGTGGTGTTATTGTTATTGCTGGAGCTGCTCCCATCTATTATACATGCTCCTCCTGTCACACGCACGCACGCACGCACGCACGCACGCACACACACATCCAACGAGGACTGTATAAAATAAACTTGAGCGCCAGGTATTAGGATTGTCAAGTAGTTTCATGTGTGTTTGTTGTTGTCTGTGCAGAGTTATGAGCTGTGTATTTTACAGGATCAGGTTAGGCACACTGGCAATTCTCAAGAATATTGTAAAACAGATTTATGTTGTGTTTAGACACTTGTGCTGTTGCACTGTGGGAGTCGTAGAGCAAACTCCAATCCAGCATCTCTTGCATTAGGGCGGCAGGATGTTTCCCAACAATATCTCCAGGCGATGGAGTGAGAGTATTATAAAGCAATAACAAATGTGTAAGATGGGAGAAAAAGCTTGATGATAGCTGTATTATATGTGTGTATTTATGTTTGTTTTTGATTAGGAGGACAGCAGTGAAAGTAAGCAGTGGAGGCGGGAAGCTATCTGTTTAATCTCCAGATAAACTGACAGGTAATCCCTGATCAGAGTGTTCTGAGGCATGCACAACAATTAGTATACTTTTATACTGTGTGTGTGTGTGTGTGTGTGTGTGTGTGTGTGTGTGTGAGTTGTGTGTATCTGTGAATGTTTAATGTATGTGTGTGTGTGTGTGTGTGTGTGTGTGTGTGTGTGTGTGTGAGAGAAACGGCCCCATACTTTGTTGTAAGAACTTCTTTAGAGGAAGTGAACAGCATGAAGAAACAGCAGGATGTGGGATGTGGATTCAGTGATAGCTACATCATTAGTTAAATTCAGTGGTTACATAAAGTACTGCTGCTGCCGCTGTCGGATTAATGTTTTGTATCTCTTCACAATGACAAGACTACAGGATTTTAAAAATCTGTTATTTTTTTCTAAAGTGAAGCTGTTTGGATTTCTGGAATTACAGAATGGGTGTTATGTAAATACAAAGAGGGCCATTTCAACTAAAGTGAGAAGATGAATGAAGGAAAAACTGCCACATTTACTTTGACATCTCTTGTATTTTTTTTGTCAAGTTAGGCATCTACGCTATATTTATTTTGGCTGTCATAAAACAAAGGCAATGAAAATAAATCATTTTAAAGGTATAGTTTGCCATTTTTGTGACAAATTCCTTATTCGCTACCAAGACTTAGATAGAAGATTTAACCTTTAAATATAAGGCTACAGCCAGAAGCTAGGTAGCTTAGCGTTAAGACTGGACACTGGGAAACAATTAACCTGGGTCCGTCCAACAGTAATAAAATCTATACCAGCACCTCTAAAGCTCACTAATTAATATTATATTAATTAATTATAATTATATATTAATTATATCATGTTTGTTTAATCAGTACAACTACCAAAGTGTAAAAACATACATACATATTTGTGGTTTTACGGGGGGTTATGTGCTGGACTATTTCTTGTCTAGCTCCAGCTTCATATTTAGCCTACTGTATGGATGAGAGTGGTACTGATCTTCTCATCTACTGTAACTCTCTATAAGAAAGCGTTAAAGCATGTTTCCCAAAATGTTGAACTAGTTCTTTAACTTTCAAACCGGCTTTTAAATAAGCGAAGGCCAAACAAAATGTCTTCTCATTCCTTATTCAAGTATAAAAATGACAATTAGCAGTTTTACAGGGAGTTACTTTATGCCAGTCTTTAAGCTAAGCTATGCTAATTGGCTGCTGGCAGCCTTACATTTAACAAATGTGTACATCGATGTCATCTTAATCTCGGCAATAATGCAAAAATTAACCTATTTTCTACGACACTATTTACTATGGCAAACATGATGGATGACACCTGGCCACTTATTTAAAAAGATTGGTGTGTAGGTACTGCAGCCTACTGTACAGTAAACAAGGTCAAATTTATATTAATGAATGCACAAGTCATTTTTTGACAGTGGCAGATTATTTCTTTGTTTCTGTCCTGTGAGCATTTTATGAAGCTGCATTCGGCACAAAATAGACATTATCGCCCCTGTGGGAGCACGACAGGAGCTGAGAAATGAGAGGAAAATAAAGAGGAGAGAAGCATATCGTGTCTGATCCAGAAGACTGATGGGTGGAAAAGTGAACTCACACCCCTTTTATCCTATTTATCTCTCTAAGCCTTTTCTCACAAATTACTTTTATTGTTTCATTAACTGATTTAACCCTTATAATGGCTAATAACATATTTTACAGCCTATTCTGTACATGTCATCAATTTTAGTCTGTCACTAAATATATCTTAGTAATTTTGAAAAACACCCACAGTGTTAGAATATTATGTAGGCCTACCTTTAATTACTCTTATTGGGTTTTTGTGCCTCCTTTTTATTTCAAAATAGTCTGGTTTCCTCCTTCCTTTCATACTCTGTGTATGGTCTTTTCAAGCCTTAATAATTGATATTTGTTTCATATTGTGAATATGAAGCGAATAATCTTTTGCTGGTTTGAAGCATTGTTCCCCCATGATAATGCCAACAACAGGTAGTTTGAGATGATCTCTGTTTCAATAATCTCTGTGGTTCTTTTGTAGTATCTCACGTTCTGTTTTCTTCTGTTCTTTTTAGAGAAACCCAGCATGGTGCTATATACTCCCACACATACAGGAAATCAAGTTTATGGATTATATCAGTTCCACACACACACACACACACACACACACACACACACACACACACACACACACACACACACACACACACACACACACACACACACACACACACACAAATACACAAATCTGGTCTCCTCTCTGTTGTATTTCTCTGTAATGGTAATCATCACCCTGCGGGATTCAGGATCACTTAGCACTCCCTGCTTCACCAGCAGTGCAAAGGTGGAGACGCATTTTACATCAGCATCCAATGGAGCCCATTGTGTTAAAACGGCTTGTTAATGATTTTCTCCCCTTTCTATGTTGTATATGGATCTAAGGAATAGGACGAGACAAAAACCTGTTCTACTGTGAAACTTGTCAGATGTTAACTGCAAACACACACAAAAAAGACCAAACCTGTGGTTGGTTTTCCCTGCAGCACTGGATTCAATTTGATAAACTGTGATATTTCAATTAATTATTGATGCTATGGAGTAACTTTAACTTTCCTGTGTCTTCATGCAAATAACAGTTTGTGATTGTACTGTTGCTGTATTTTTTGCTCAATAGTGTCTTTTCTAGTACTTGCTTTTATGCACATCAAGTTCAAACAAAGTTAGGAAAACCTTAGTGGTTTGGCATTGATATTCTTGTTAAACACAGCCACAAACACACACCATACCGTATATGGAGGTGAGACAAGGCAGATTTTTCTGACCTACCTGGCTGCTAGTTCCACCAAAACAACTTTTGCATTGGGTTATTATTTTTTTTGAAACATTTCTCAGAATTTGTGAATGACCTTATTTTCAGGCTTATATTTAATTTAGCATGCCAGTGGTTTTGCATGCCCATTTACTGTACCACATAATATGTAGGTCACATGCACCACAGTTAACCATTTACAACCTGCAGTGTTTTAGAAATGTTTTCTCTGTTGACTGAGAAAAGCAGACATTTGAAACTAGCTTCAGTTGTACAATCTATTACATTTAACATTGAGTCTGCAGATTTTTTTGTCAAAGTTATCATTATGAGGTAATGGAGTGCTGACAACATATCATTGACAACAATTCATTCAAACTCAATGTTCACAGTGATACATTAAGCTGTGGTTTATTTTTGTTTGTTGTTATAAATAAATCTATAATGATCTTTCAGTATATTGTAATTCAAGTGGTGTGAGAGAAAACTAAACTTCTGCACCTCCTCATTGGCTCTGTTTTCAGGCTTTAGAAAATCTAGCCCATGACGGGAGACTTTGGCCGATCACAGGTTATTTCAGAGATAGAGAGCGTTTTTATTGGCTGTTCTGCAAATGCAGATGCGCATGCACGTCCCTTTAGTGAAAGTTCTGCTGCTAACCGTAGCCAAAGACTTAGGGCCGCAGGTAATTCAAGGCTAAGCTATTTGATAAGACTTTATTAAGATAAGTCATCTATTTATACACAGTATATGGAGAAACGAATTTGTAACGTGTAAAAATGTGGTCTAGTTTAGTGCCCAGGAAGTGGACATTTGCTATGAAAACAGTCAGGAGAGCTGGTCTGCTGGGGTATAATGAATACTGGTTAATTTGCTGTGTTTATTTGAGGCTCTAGCTAGTTAGGTAGTTTACCCTTCTGCTAATCATAGTTTACGACTGCGGCAAGTTTGGTAGCTAGCTAGAGCCTTGAATCACAGTATGTCATCTCAAAGGGCTTTACAAAAAAAAAAAAACAGGACAATAATTCTCATAGAATTGCGGCAGCTATATAACGGCATCGGGATGAAATGAACGACTAGTACTCGTACAGGTTACTGTACTGTATGAAGCCGATGCATATGTCTGTGCTCGTCGGATGGGAACAGCATGTAAAATACATCCACAGATCCATAAATGTAGAGCATGCACTCAAAAGTAGAGATGATTTGAAGCCAACACTTATGTACATACTGGTATGGTCTTTTAAAAACCAGCGGGGAAAGAAATATTAATCCAGCAAAGGAACCATCATGGCACAAAAACTACTTCCTAGTTGTTCTGTGCTGTTTTAGCCTATACTTCAACTATATATATACCATGGGTGCTTTATGTGACTGTGCAGTTTCTTTATATTATTTTTCAGCCAGCCTTTCAGTACTTTCAGTGTATGCACATTTAGTCCCAGCGGGAATAACACCTTTAACACTTTCAGCATTCATGCCTTTTTTCTACCCATTGAAGTAAACAACATCAAAGCAGTAAAGTGGCGTGGCTCTGAAAGGCTGAGAGTTAAATTCGAGGAAAAAAAAAAAAAGAGGTCCGTCTGTGGTACTGTACAACAAAATTTGGCCTCTCATCAGTGCACATGCCAAAGCAGACAGCAGTGTTACATCATTAGTTGCTATTCCAGTCCCCTAATCATTAGTGGATCCTAACATTCTGTCATCTCTGCTTTTAAATATTTATAACACATGAGTATTTCTGGATCCCCCAGCCATTTTTTGCCTAATGAATCTATTACCAACAAGTCCAGTTTCATCTTTGACTCTTTAATCTTTAATTTCATTACAGCACACCATGAACCTGAGGGTGTGTGTGTGGTAGGTTTTCATTTCCTAATGTTCAGTCTCTGTTGGACAGTGAAAAGTAGTCTCACTTCTCACCTTTGTTCTCGCAGCAAGCAGTTTGAAATGACTGTCCCGAAATTGCTTTTTAATAATAAAATTTCCCTTCATTGTGCTTGTGTCACTCCTTTGTGTCACGCTGTCAGTTTTTACAGATTAATTTTCTATGATAGCTGTTCCACAGATTAGGCAAAAAAAGGGGAATGGTACTTTTACTCTTTAGTGTACGTCAGTGACATACAGTAAAGAGTGAAAGAGTAGAAAAGAGTCTCTTTGTTTCTTTGTTTCTTTTGCTTTTCCTCTATTTCTTTATTTGTTTAAATTAAATCTCTTACAGTACAGTGAAGGCCCTGAAGGATGGAGGGTATATTTGAGCTGATTTGAAGGGAGAGCGTGCTGGTAGTCCTGAATGGTACTGTAGAGCTGGTAAGCTGCATGTTCACAGCTCATAGAGAGTCGGACCTCTTACTGCTTTTACATGTTACTCTTCGATTAATGAGAACACAGTACAGTGTTACAGTGTAATTCATTGCGCTGCATTGTTAATGTTTTCAACGGCATGAGGTCCAGCATGAACCAAAATCAACTGTAAAGGATGTGATACATTAAAGTTAAATGATTGCCTGGGGGCAATTGGGTCACTGCTGCAGCAAATAGTGGGAGTATACATTCAAAGAGGAATTCAGTGCAAAACATTTACATTCTGTAAAGTATCCTGAAATGGGAGATTATATGAATACTTTTAATATCAGTATATACTGTATAAACAGTGGTGGATTGTAACTAAGTACATTTACTTGAGTACTGCACTTAGAGGTGTTCTGTGGAGTTTTCTTTTAAACAAGCAAAGTTCACATTTAGTGCTTCTCAACAAAACACAGTGGGAATCCTTGGGGCCTAACAAACACTTTGCAAATGTTTTATGAGGAAGGAAATGCGTTCAAACTCTTTTGAATATTTGAAATTGTGCATTGTTTAAATCCATGTTTGCTAGATTGCGTCTTCCTCTTCACTGCCTTTGTGGACACACTGCTACGCCCTTTTGCTCTTTTGCATCCTTGTACATATGAATGATACAAACAAAACGGGAACCAACTCGTAAAAAAGGAAAATACTCAATAGCAATAGTAGTGCTCCACATGATCTAAGTACCATTTTGAGATACTTTGACTTTACTTGAATGTTTCCATGTTGAACTACTTGTATTTCTACGTCTCAGATATATTATACGTAAATATTATACTTTTTTTTTTACTTCACTAGGCCTGCATTTATTTCACATAATGACAAGATACTTTACAGTTTAAGATCACATTATGAACGTATTCAACTACTATAATCTCTCATTTGCTAATTATAACATGAAAATGCATGTTAATCTTTCAGAAATATTAATCAAATATTTCACTGTCTAAGGTCAGTCTACGTGTATAATGAGTACTTTTACTTTAGTTCTTTTTAATAAGTATAGTTTGGCAGATAATACTTCTACATGTATACTCCTACTTTCGTAAAATTTAAATGTAGGACATTTATTGCAGCAGAGTGGTATTGCTCCTACGACTTTTCTTTCCACCATTGAGCATCAAATTGAAAATACCACTACAGTGATTATCACTGTATATGTGATAATTATGACTGGGACATCTGTGTGATCAAAGCAACCATGTGAATCAATACCAACATGGTGTGAAAATGTTTGTGCATATTCCCTTTAATAAGGCTATAAAAGGCAGACATATTGTAAACCCTGACATTTACTGTGCACTGTAAAAATCAGTAACCATTAACTCCATCAATGTACTGTTATTGTAATATGCAGGTAACATATGCTCAGAATATCCATGTAGATCTCTATATAAGTAAATGTTTTGTTTTCTACTTAATGCTGCTTCTTCTATGTCGAAAATTACAGGATGGATCAATAAAAGCATTAAATGAATAGAGGCAGCGCTAAAAAGTAGAAAATGGAAATGACATGACAGAAACGTCAGATATTGTGTTGCCATGGAAATTTTATCTTGTTAGGTGGTGACACAATTTAGAAATATGTACTCGGTTAAGACATATTATGTAACCACTTTGTCTCTCTACCATTCTATGTCGCTCTTTCTCCTTGTCAAAGACTGTTAGAGCATAGATTATTGTTGATGTAATAAATCCAGCCAGCCAGTGAATCGAAATGAAGGATACATAAAAAGCAGGGATAGGAGGATAGAGATGGAGATGGAGGAGGGTCTATGAATGTGTGCTTGTGTGTGTGTGTGTGTGTGTGTGTGTGTGTGTGTGTGTTCCAATAACCTTGGTGACTCTGTCCCGAGCCCATCCCAACTGCAGGGGCTGAAGCCCGTCCATCCTCCTGCAGGGTAAACGTCTCTCCTCTGGACTCAGTTTGGTTCACTGAATCCTTACTGAGAGAGACACACAAAGAGAGTATGAAGGGGATGGAGGATGAGGAGGAGGAGTGGGTTTTCAACAACAAGAGAAGTGAGAATGCTGGTGGAGCGGGACAGAGGAGGCGGAGTGGGATGATGGGTGAAGTGCAAAGAGAGAGAGAGAGAGAGAGAGAGAGGTGGTGGAAAGAGGTGGTTGGATGATGAGAAGAGAAGAACATGAGGAGGAGGAGAGAGAAAGTCCATGCAAAGCCCAGTCTTCTCTGTTTTCCCTGACTAAGAATAGCAGCTCTTCTGGTAACCCAGTGCCCCAGGACACGACCATTTGAATAAAAGCCTCTATCACTTCACATAATGCCTGGTGTGTGTGTGTACGTGTGGGGAAGTATTTTGAAGGCAGATACTCAGGGAAATTCAGCAGATTAATAAGAGAGACAGGGAGCGGGCTAATTGATGGGGATGATAATAGGCTAATGGAGAAAGGGTGCACAGACGATACTTCATTTCAGCGGGCAAATAACTCTGTAACCCTCCCCCGTCCAGTCTCACTCTCTGTCTGTGTGCTCTGCCTGCATCATGTAAGGTCTGTGGAGCTTTAAATTGGATGAATCTGGGCAAGAAAAGAGCGTGAAAAGCAAATGTAGTTGAAATCCATGTTTCCATATGTGTGTGCCAAATGTCTGATTAGCTGTGGCTTGCATCTCAAAGGTGCAACCAAAACATCTTGTCCTGTAAAGTGAGACTGTTGGCACGACTAAGTAGTGGTGTCGTGGATGTGTTAGGTGCCAGGGTCACACATATAAACAGCTTTTCTCTCTTTATCGCTCTCTCTTTAGCACTACTTCCTCATCGTATTTGGTCACGATGGACAGAAGCCTCTGGAGCTGCGCACAGAGGAGGAGAGTGAGTGCGATGAATGGGTGGAGGCCATCCAGCAGGCAAGGTACACACGTATTATCGCATAAAGGATATTTGTGTGCTTTCCCCAGTTTGCGCCTAGTTTACTACCTTCCACTGATCCATTAGTTTCAGTTCAAATATTGGAAGATTTGAAATGCAGTAATCCATCTTATTGTGGCTGCAGAAACCTTTGAAAGTTCTTCCTTGTTGATGTGTTGAAAGAGGCTCAGACATCTAAGGTTTGAGGTGAGGAGTTTGGACACAGCTGTCCTGAAAAAGATAAAGACATTTGATAGTTTCAAAAGAAGCATGTATCGCTTGCATTTTATAGGTGCCAAACAATGTCAGCCTAATTAGTTGTTCCTGTGGTCATCTGTGCTCCCTGCAGATTCACACTGACTGGCATATTTTGAACTTCTTCTGAAATTAGGACGTGAACTACTGACTTAGTCCACATTACAATGTAACCCCTTCCATTAAAAAGCCCTACACACCTGTGCCTGTGCACACCTGTGCATGTATAGACAGCGTATGATTGACATTTCCATCCCACTGTTTGTTAGGTTTAATAAACGTTTAGGCTAATATATTTAAAAATAGCTAAATAACAATTTAAAATGGGTTCTTTAAAGAACCAGTTGGGTCCACAAAGAACTTTCTTGAAATTGGTTTCTTAGTTCTTTTGGGCACCATTGGTGTGCAGGGCCATCAAAGTGAAGATGTTTTATTTTTTATTTTTGTACTAAGGGCACTTTGACATGTCACGGTAGGAACAGCTGTAAAAATGAAATATGTCACCACCTTCTCCAACTGAGCACAGCCCACTTGAAACCAGTGAGAACAGAAATATCCTGTGAAATAACCAAACTGTTCTGACTTTGGCAGAAAATGTGTTCAATTAAAGACCCCATTGCACACAGTGAGAAGCTTGTTGAGAAAATAGGTTACAGGGCTTTTAAGATTTTAAAGCTTCACACAGGGTGGACAATTTGAATCATTACCTAGCGTTAATAATCAATACACTTTCAAAAGCATTAAGTGTGTTTGTTATTCCTTCCTTTCTGCCATTAACATACAATGGAGGAAAGAAGCAAGACATTTTTTGTATATGGTGCTATTCAGTCATGTGTATGATATAAGTGCTTCATATAACTGATAGCTCTCTCTATATTTGTGGACTTCTCTTTATTTTCAGTTACTCTGACATCATCATTGAACGAGAGGTGCTGATGCAGAAATACATCCACCTTGTACAGATAGTGGAGACTGAAAAGGTGGCTGCTAATCAGCTGCGCACCCAGCTGGAAGATCAGGACACAGAAATCGAGAGGCTCAAAGCAGAGGTATAGCATGGACACACACAAACACAACACCTACAATTGCCTCTTCCATGTGGGATTTAATTTATGTGCCTAGAGGAAACAATGCATGTGTATAGTATGCCTACTAAACGGAATGCAACAGCCAGTGCATATGGGCATTTGACGTAACACAGAAGACAACAGCAAGTGCTAAGCATTGGAAGAGAAAGTGTAGTTCTTGATGACTGTATTTTTAGTGTTTTTTATTTATACAATCCTCTCATGCCACAGTTTGTTTGGCTGTACTGTTGATACATCATCCTCTGTTTTGTTCTGAAACAAGTATTTTTTTTTTTTATGGAACTCTGGACTGAAATCCTAACCAGCGACTTTAGAGGCCATGTGTATCCTTTTTAAACAGTGAAATATGTAATGATCTTGGTTATAACTACCATAACAAGGATTAGGGTCTTCATTCAATGCCCCTTCAATCCAAAGGTTCACACTTACTGCGTCAATTTTAACCCAATTTGGGTCAATCGTGGTACCCAGTACTGGGTCTATCCAGTACCCATGAGCATAAAAACCACTGGGTCACCAATCACACCCAATTTTTTTTACCTCTTGGGTAATAAATTAAACCAAAAAGGTGGTTTACTGGTTACTTTTACCCAGTGTAATGTTATTTTTAATCTTTATATCTGGTCATCAATTAAACCAAAAAAGTTTTGACCCAGGTTTAGTGTTATTTTGTATTTCTGTTGGGTTATTAACCCATATTCAATTCAAAGTTAAAGGTGCCAGGTTGAGTTTTCTTGAGTGAACAAATCGTACATTGCTTAAATCCATATTTACTTGCTTGCAGTCTTCTTCTTCCCTGCCTTTTTTGGCGAATTACTTTGGGCATTACCGCTGAATGAAACCGGTGGCAGGAATGTATTGCGTTTGCATGTGTGTCCTTCTGCGCGTGAACAATGGAAAACTGGAACCCATTAATAAAAACATTGCTCTAGCACTATGGATGGTCGTTTTCAGTAAACATGTTTCTTCCTCATTTTTTAAGGCATTGAACTAGGGTATGCATACATAAAGTTGACATCACTCACTCACTCGGTGATCCAAGGAAATGGATACCCATATCCCTATGTAATGGGTATGCAGCAGTGTGTGTGTCTTTTCACAGTTGTGCTTATGGCAGCAGAGGAGTGGGTGTGAACAGTACTCATTCACCTCTGAGCGTAGGAGGAGAAGGAGAAAAATTGCATGTATGTATATACAGGGAATGTGGGCATAAACCTGACTCCAGAAGAAGTCATTGGTAGCATTGATTTATGGATCTGCCAACATTTTTAGTATTTTTGTGAAAGTGGAATGTGAAAGTAGCTCTAGCTTTAAACTCATTCATTTATTCACTGACAAAAAGACTGTTTAAGTTACTCTACCAATTAATTCGAGCTAATTAGTTGGAAGTGTATCAACTGAACCAAATGACATAGTTCTTTATAGGAAAACAGAAAACTAAGAGGTTATTGGGAAATTATTCAGAAATGGATTTTAAATAAAGTAAAGCTATACCATTGCTTTACCAGATTTACCAGCTCATTTAGTGTTAGTCTTTGCTGGATCAGATGAGAAGTGATTCTACATGTTAGATGTTCTCTTATGTGCCACATAGATGGCCAGAAGGCACTGCAGAGTTAATCTCAATGTACAGGTGCTTGATTGAAATTGAATTCTGGTCTGGTCGGCCCCAAGGGAAGCTATTTGCTCATTTGGCCAGCTGCTAACATCACCATAAATCACAGCTCCACTGTAATTTCCAATTCTGTCTCAGCTCATCTGTGTCAATAATTGTTGTATAAATATTTTGTTTGTTTTGGCTATTTCTGTCTTCAGGAAGAAATAACACTATGTTTAATGGATTAACCTGTTATGCTGATTTTAGCTTTAATCCCCCTTTTAGAGCAACAAGTGTGGCAGATTCAGCTCATACACACTGTGATTATATGTCATTGGCAGGGATACAGTGAGCCCCATTGATAATGAAAATGCTAACGAAAGACATTTTATAAACATCTGCCTGTGTAATTGGACTGCTCATGATAAAAGGATTAGACTTTGAGAGCCAGTGTGCAGTTGGCGATCCAGCTCATTAAAACATACTCTTGTTTGTTTGTTTATGTGTGTGTTGCTCAGTGTTTATGAATAATTAAACCAACTAGCCACTGTAACTGTCAACAGTTGGCAGACTGGCTCCTCTCTACTGCCATTGGCATGATAGCTCTAGTGAATAAGAAAATGAAGATGAAAGTGTGTGGCTAGAAATGGCTTTGGTTTCATCTTTCATGCTTTTCTCCATCTGTGATAAACTGATGTTGTCAAGAGGCCTGACGGTAAAAAACAAATAGGTGAAATTATTATAGTACTGCTCAGGGGCAATTCTAGGATCAGACCTTTAGGGGCATTCAGACCCTAATGAGAATGTGACACGGATACAGTGTCTTGCAAAAGTGTTAACCCCCCCCTGCTAAATCAGTATTTTCACTGGATAACAATGAACATAATTGGCCAAAACTACGTTTCTGTTAACCCTTTCCTTGACTGGGTTTGCATTGGCGACAGCGACACAGGATTTTAAAACAGTTTCAAGCCCTTTGAACCTGTAATTGTTTGTCCTCTGTCACTAACAGACAAGTTCGCAAACTCTGAGGTTGAAGCACTAAAATTGATTTCAGAATTAAAAAAAAAATAATAATAATAATTAAAAAAAAAAATAAAAAAAAAAATATATATATATATATATATATATATATATATATATATATATACAGTGCAAGCTCATACGTATTCATACCCATGCTAAAGTTGACTAAAAAGAGGAACAAAAAAATCATCTTTTGGAAATTGATCTTAATGCCTTAATTAAAGAAATGAGGAAAAATCTGACCTTTTAAGGACACCAATTTTTTTTGTGAATGAATAATGTATTGTAAATAAATAAATGTTCTTCCTTAAAATACGGGGGCCATAATTATACACACCCCTATGTTAAATTCCCATAGAGGAAGGCAGATTTTTATTTTTAAAGGCCAGTTATTTCATGGATCCAGGATACTATGCATCCTGATAAAGTTCCCTTGGCCTTTGGAATTAAAGTAGCCCTACATCATCACATACAGTACCCTTCACCATACTTACAGATTGGCATGGTTTTATTTCAGTTAGTCTAATAGCTAACTGAGCTAAGATCCATATCAACGCAAATCAAACCAACTACTTTTCCTCTATGGGAATTTAACATAGGGGTATATATAATTATGGCCCCTGTATTTGAAGGAAGAACATTTATTTATTTACAATACATTATTCATTCACAAAAAAAGTTGGTGCCTTTAAAAGGTCGGATTTTTCCTAATTTTTTTAATTAAGGCGTTAAGATCAATTTCCAAAAGATGATTTTTTATATATATATATATATATATATATATATATATATATATATATATAAATGGTCTAAAATTGCCAATGGTACTGCTTAGAGCCAGTCTCAACCTCTGCTGGGTTCATTTCTTCTTCACAGAAAACTTTTTACCATCTATGTTTAAAGTTAGTCATCACTGTTATTTAAAGAGAAGTAGAGACATTTAATATTAGGTTTACTATGTAAAATGAGATTAGGTCTTTAAAAGGCCTTGATATTATGGTTTCCATATATTGGTTTGTGCTAGAAATATATTTATGTATATATATATATATATCTGCAGAAGATGATACATTGTCATCAGTCCCTGCTATGCCTGACAATGCACTACAGGTAATCAAGCACATCAAAGCCTTAATTTGCTTACTGTCACCAGCTGATAGCAGCCCTCACCTTCTCTGTCATTCTCTCTTTCTGAATGAAGGCACCAGATTGTCAAAGATGAGGAAGTCTGATGTATATCTGGTGTACCAACAGTTCACTAAGCATACACTGCATAACCATCACATATACAATATTCAACCAAATTACTAGTTAGTTTAGGAATAAAATATCCTCATGAATTAAATCGTATCACTTCCTACTATACCTCAGAAGACCATTGTTTCTATTTAAAGTGATTTTACTGTAATTTAATGTGTCTTTTGTTCAGACATTTAGTCACCCACATTATGCTCAAATTGTTTGTGACTGAATTTCTCTTAAAAGATTATAGCTCTGAACAAAACTAAGGAGCGAATGCGGCCTTACCATGTCAACCATGAAAATGAAGACCCGGATATCAAAAAGATCAAAAAGGTAAATAAATATTTTACTGCCTAGATTTCATGTGTTTTTCTCTTCTGTAACTCGTCTTTTGTGTCTTACCTGGGATTTCTTGCAAGTGTTGCATGCACAGTATGCACGCTCCATGTGTATGACTGCATCTAAGCTACCTTGTTTGTATTTCCTCAGGTGCAGAGTTTCATGCGGGGCTGGCTCTGTCGGAGGAAGTGGAAGATTATTGTTCAAGACTACATCTGCTCTCCTCATGCTGAGAGCATGAGGAAGAGGAACCAGATCGTCTTTAACATGGTGGAGGCAGAGACAGAGTATGTAAATACTTTATAGCGGCACACGCTGTAGAAATGTTGTCACTGTAGTCAAGCTTTGCAGTACATGCCATAACAGACATTCCCGTATATCACTTTGAAATAGTTTCTCAATAGAATTTTCAGAAAATGTACTACATCACAATATATATATATATATATATATATTGAAAGTTAATGTAAAATTACTACATACACTGAAATAGAAGATTTTGTACATAACTGCCATCCATAATGTACTAATGTACGTATTGGATTAATTAAAACAAACTAAATCACAGTCAGATTATCAGAACCTGATAAAACATGGGTTACAAGTATATCAAAACGATCTCATGTTGCAAATCGTAACTTGATAAGTTCATAAGATATTTTCAAGAAAATGTTGAGAAAAGATTAGAAATGTGTTTGTACAGTTATGAGCAAACAGGGAGAGGCATTCATTATTCATTATAGCTTCAGCTAGAACAAATAAAAACATTCAGGAAATGTTATCATCTAACTGGTAGTCAACATTTAAGGTATAGTACAATATTACAAAATCCAACTATTTAATATGAACAATGTCTTCATTGAACATATTTGCTCCTATACTGTATGTTTTTTGAAGATGAATCTGAATTGCTATAACATTGCCGGGGATTCTGCTATATCTCACTGTTTAAGACGGTATTAGGTAATACATATAAGTATTTTGACTGTGTGTGTGTGTGTGTGTGTGTGTGTGTGTGTGTGTGTGTGTGTGTGTGGGTGTGTGCGTGAGTGTGTGTGTGTGCGTGTGTGTGTGTGTGTGTGTGTGTGTGTGTGTGCGTGTGCGTGTGATGACAGGTACGTCCACCAGCTGTACATCCTGGTCAACTTTTTCCTCAGACCTCTGAGGATGGCTGCCAGCTCTAAGAAACCCCCCATCAGCCACGACGATGTCAGCAGCATCTTCCTCAACAGGTGTGTAGATATTCTGTCCATCTTTGCTTTTAACTGACTCACTGACATGTTAACTACGCTGGGGGCACAAGCAGAGACAGATTCTGAGGATTAAAAAACAACAAATCCTCTTTTGTCATTTTGTTTTGACACTGCGTTTACACTGTGTCTTCAGTGAGACCATCATGTTCCTTCATGAGATTTTCCATCAAGGCTTGAAGGCAAGAATAGCCAACTGGCCAACTCTGGTGCTGGGTAAGCTGTTACTTTGCCTCACACAACACACAAATACACGCTGTATGCATACACTCTGCAGCCACTCAGTGACATCAAGGTCAGGTTTTCAGTGGTCCAGTTTGTCTGATTCAAACGTCAGTCCTGACGTCTTACTGCCCCATTCACACACACATTAATTTCCCTATCTTAGTCTGCAACAAGCACACTCATTGTCTTGACAGACAATGACCACACGGACCAGAAGGCATACCACAAATTCACCACCTAAAACAGAAGCGCTTCGACAGATAAGCATCACCTAGGAGACAGACTGCTGAAAGACATGACAGCAAATTACTTGTGACACATTCAAAAAGAAAAGGGTCGACTGACTAAACACCCTTATCTGACGCTCTGCTTCAGGCTCACACTGAATTTAGATATTTGATCAACAATGTGTATTACATCAAATCCATTTATGTAGTGTTTTTCTTTGTTTTCTTGCACAGTTTTGATTACTTTATCCTTGTCAGGGCATGGCCATTGAAAGGCCTGATGATCCAGTCATTTGTATATATGCAGTTAATCAGGAAATAACCTCTACTTCATCCAGTGCTGTTATAGAATAGCCCATAAATGGGGTTATATTCATTCTTTGAATATACTTTGTCATGCATCTAACACAGTGATGATGCTTTTTAAAACAACTGCTTATTGTCCAAGAAAGTGGAAACAAGGATCAATAAAGAAACTCATAACATCACCAATCAGTGTTTACTGAATTTGGTTTTAACGAGTCAGTTTCACAGCTACACATTTGAAATATCTTTTCCCATTTCCCTTTAAACTTACCTTGGCCAAATCTCCTCCACCACCTTCTGTCTTGTAGTTTGCCCTCACCATTTTGGGGTTGACTTAAATTTCATACTAGCAAATGAAATTGTATTAGCCTTCTGCCCTCACTGTAAGTGCGCCCTATAAAAGTTGAAAACAGTTGGCCTTTGAAGTTGTTATTGGATGGAAGTAAAAACTATGAAAATAGTATCGGACAATGAGAAACAAGGAGATACTGTAATCAAAGTTACTATAAAAGTGAAGACTACGATAAAAGCTAGCTGTCAAATTGTTATGCTGTCCCTCATGCTAGTATCACCAGTGAAATATTATCATTAGGTCACTGCATAGAAAGTACAAGACAGTAATTAATCTAGTAAACATACAGTCGTGGCCAAAAGTTTTGAGAATTACATAAATATTGGAAATTGGAAAAGTTGCTGCTTAAGTTTTTATAATATACTTAATAATATCTTGCATATACTCCAGAATGTTATGAACAGTGATCAGATGAATTGCATAGTCCTTCTTTGCCATGAAAATTCCACTGCATTTCATTGCTGTCATTAAAGGACCTGCTGAGATCATTTCAGTAATCGTCTTGTTAACTCAGGTGAGAATGTTGACGAGCACAAGGCTGGAGATCATTATGTCAGGCTGATTGGGTTAGAATGGCAGACTTGACATGTTAAAAGGAGGGTGATGCTTGAAATCATTGTTCTTCCATTGTTAACCATGGTGACCTGCAAAGAAACGCGTGCAGCCATCATTGCGTTGCATAAAAATGGCTTCACAGGCAAGGATATTGTGGCTACTAAGATTGCACCTAAATCAACAATTTATAGGATTATCAAGAACTTCAAGGAAAGAGGTTCAATTCTTGTTAAGAAGGCTTCAGGGCATCCAAGAAAGTCCAGCAAGCGCCAGGATCGTCTCCTAAAGAGGATTCAGCTGCGGGATCAGAGTGCCACGAGTGCAGAGCTTGCTCAGGAATGGCAGCAGGCAGGTGTGAGCGCATCTGCACGCACAGTGAGGCGAAGACTTTTGGAAGATGGCCTGGTGTCAAGAAGGGCAGCAAAGAAGCCACTTCTCTCCAAAAAAAACATCAGGGACAGATTGATCTTCTGCAGAAAGTATGGTGAATGGACTGGTGAGGACTGGGGCAAAGTCATATTCTCCGATGAAGCCTGTTTCCGATTGTTTGGGGCATCTGGAAAAAGGCTTGTCCGGAGAAGAAAAGGTGAGCGCTACCATCAGTCCTGTGTCATGCCAACAGTAAAGCATCCTGAGACCATTCATGTGTGGGGTTGCTTCTCATCCAAGGGAGTGGGCTCACTTACAATTTTGCCCAAAAACACAGCCATGAATAAAGAATGGTACCAAAACACCCTCCAACAGCAACTTCTTCCAACAATCCAACAACAGTTTGGTGAAGAACAATGCATTTTCCAGCACGATGGAGCACCGTGCCATAAGGCAAAAGTGATAACTAAGTGGCTCGAGGACCAAAACGTTGAAATTTTGGGTCCATGGCCTGGAAACTCCCCAGATCTTAATCCCATTGAGAACTTGTTGTCAATCCTCAAGAGGCGGGTGGACAAACAAAAACCCACTAATTCTGACAAACTCCAAGAAGTGATTATGAAAGAATGGGTTGCTATCAGTCAGGATTTGGCCCAGAAGTTGATTGAGAGCATGCACAGTCGAATTGCAGAGGTCCTGAAAAAGAAGGGCCAACACTGCAAATACTGACTCTTTGCATAAATGTCATGTAATTGTCAATAAAAGCCTTTGAAACGTATAAAGTGCTTGTAATTATATTTCAGTACATCACAGAAACAACTGAAAAAAAGATCTAAAAGTAGTTTAGCAGCAAACTTTGTGAAAACTAAGATTTGTGTCATTCTCAAAACTTTTGGCCACGACTGTACACAAGTAAAAGTAAGAAGAGCAGTTTGTATTAGCAACACGTTAAACTCATAATAATAAACATAATCCTCCAACAAGGTAATTTGGGGAGTAGCTAAAAGACCCTTGTCAATGCCAGTTTTGTGCCAGTTGCTATAGCAACAGAATGTTAAACTAAAACCAATTGCTGGTGGCAAATACTTGGGAACTGCATTCCGTTATTCGACTTACATACCGTATATATATGTGTGTGTTTTTGTTTCTAGCTGACCTATTTGACATCCTGCTGCCCATGCTGAACATCTATCAGGAATTTGTGCGTAACCATCAGTACAGCCTGCAGGTTTTGGCCAACTGTAAGCAGAACAGAGACTTTGACAAGCTGCTGAAACAGTACGAGTCTAACGCCGCCTGTGAAGGAAGGATGCTCGAGACCTTCCTCACGTACCCCATGTTCCAGGTAGATCATGGGCACCAGCACACTCACGTTTTCACAAACATATTGTAACACAAATACAAATGTCTGTGTTTTGATGTCAATTAATTCATATGTTTAATAATCTTTATTTTCCATATTGCTGTTCTCTCCCACAAGATTCCTCGCTACATCATTACTTTGCATGAGTTATTGGCACACACGCCTCATGAACATGTGGAGCGCAAGAGTCTTGAATTCGCCAAGTCCAAATTAGAGAATCTGTCCAGGTATGTGTCTGGACAGTTGCCAGAATTATCAACTTTCCTGATACATTTTGACATTAAACTAACTGGCATGTTTGTGTGTGGCCAGAGTAATGCATGACGAGGTGAGCGACACAGAGAACATCCGGAAGAACCTGGCTATAGAGAGGATGATAGTGGAGGGCTGTGACATCCTGCTGGACACCAGCCAGACCTTTGTCAGGCAGGGTAAGTCTTTGTCAGGTCACAGCACTGCTTACCATACAGCAAAGCTCTGAAAGTTTTCCTGACAAGACCCTCCTGCTGTCAACCTGTGATCTGAGAGCACAGACGCTCAGTCGCTGAGTCATGACATTAGATACTGTAATACCTTCTACTGGGGGAGATTTGTCTCTTTGTTAGCTTGCCCAGTAAAATAAAATGTGGTTCTAAAAATTGGTTGTAGCTCTCCATGTTAACCTCTCAAATACATTATTCTGAGGGATAGTAACTAGCATAATTCAAAGAATACCATCCTGATGAATTATTCCCAACCAGTTCAAAACAGAATAGAGTACCTATTTTGTTTAATTCCATTTAATGTACATTTTTGCAGTTTCCTATGAAGCTGTCAGATTAAACCAATTTCTCTTTACTAAATGGAAAACCTCTGTGATGTCTTATCTTTCAATGCACTTATTGTAAACTACTTTGGGCAAAAGGGAATGTCAAATTAATGTAAAATTGTAGATTTAAAGCCACAATTCTCTTACTGTGAAGATAAATGAATTGCCTGTGAACACTGGTGTGTGTTAAAGTGTTAGCGTGGAGTCATGGTGCCAGATCCAACAGTCTGCCTTGTCTAACAAAAAAAAGTCATTCTTGATCAGCTTTATCTCAAATGTACTGCATAATTTGTACTGTATTAATCAGCAGTTACTTCATGCATCAAGTGATTGGATATAATAAAAGGCACTGGTCCAAGACCTGCAAAATCGTGTTGATGTGCTCTTGAGACAGGCACTGAACCCATATCTGTCCCAGGGTTCATTAAGAAGTGTGCTAATTGCTACAGTGTGCAAACCCTAATGAGCTGCTGATCTCTTGATTTGTCAAGGTCACTTTCGCATGAAGTGCTCACACCAGTTTTGACAGTCCACGTCTTCTCTTGATCCAAGGTTCCTGTCAGGTTGAAGCAGAGATACAGTTTATGCCACTGAATTTTCAGTTGAGAAATTTTGCTTTTTACACAGCCCACAGCTTAGTGTCAGCTTAATGAAATGTAATGTAATCCTGTGCCTGACCTGCTCCTCAGGTTCACTGATCCAGCTGCCGTCAGTGGAGCGAGGGAAGCTAAGTAAGGTCCGTCTGGGCTCTCTCTCACTGAAGAAGGAAGGGGAACGTCAGTGCTTCCTCTTCACCAAACACTTCCTCGTCTGCACACGCAGCTCTGGAGGAAAATTGCACCTTCTCAAGGTGAGAACACCTTAACCTCAGTAATTTAGGTAGATGTCAGAGTGGGAATTAACATTTTAATTGATCAAACTTTAACCAAAATAAACTGTTGTTAAAATTTGCTAATAAAATCTTGCAGCAAGGTGGAGTTTTGTCCCTGATTGACTGCACACTCATAGAGGAACCAGATGCCAGCGACGAGGAGTGTAAGTTAACCACATCTATGAAGCACTGTATCTACGCTTGTCAACACACTGTCAGCTTTTATTGGCTCGTTTAGGCCCTTCACCACTCATGGAGGTTAATTAGGTGTCAAATGATAAGTGTCCAGAAATTACTTCCCTTTAAATATCAGATGCTCACCCCTTTAAATGTCAGGTTTTAATCGTTTGACATTGATGATCATTGTCCATTATTTTCTTCTTCTTCTAAGGATTCATTTTGCAAATAGGGAGATTGATGAAACACCTACACACATACACACAAGTGCTGAGACAATCGCATGCATGTGCTTCAACACACACCTTTACACTTAAGCCTCAGTGGTGCGCAGAATGGAGATAGCAGGTCCACTTAATTAACCCTCTGTGTGTGTGTGTGTGTAGGTACAAGCACAAGCATTTATTTTTTACTATCATTATTGTTAAGAGAATTGCTGTACTGTAAAAAGCTCTTTCTTTCTTTTTCCTCTATCACACAGCTAAAGCTAGCGGTCAGGTATTTGGTCAGCTGGACTTTAAGCTCGTAGTAGAGCCTTCAGACACACCTTCATTCACTGTGGTGTTACTGGCACCATCGCGGCAGGAGAAGGCGGCATGGACCAGTGATATTAGCCAGGTAATACACAAAGTCACACAAACACACTAGCCAGACAAACACAGAATAACAAGAACCTCCAAATAGCAAGAGCATGTCTCCGCTGGGCATTGAGAAGTCTTGGTGATAAGTAAACACAAACACGGGTGCAGTTCCCCAGGGGAGAGTTCAGCTAACTGCCTCAGTACTTCACAAACAGAGTAGCACCATAAAAGCATGTCAGACTGAATTAATTCTTATAAAATAAAAATAAAAACATTGACAGTTTCAAATGGCTACTTTTTCCCCTTCAATTCCTTTAATCAGACTTTTGAAATATTTTTACAACAATTCTCAGCATTTGTTTTAATTTAATGGGAGGGCACAGATAAAGAAACGAGTACTAGAAAGATTATTTCTAAGTAAATCCAGAGTATTTCTGTTGTATGGTGTTACAGACTCCACCGCCCATTTTTTTTAAATTCTATAGGTCGAAACAAACCCACTCACTTCATTCTCTCATTCCTTATCTTCTTTTTCTCTCTGCCTCTGCAGTGTATAGATAATATCCGCTGTAATGGCTTGATGACAAGTGTATTTGAGGAGAACTCTAAAGTCACTGTGCCTCATATGATCAAGTAAGTATGTTTGTGTGTGTGTGAAGAGGAACACCCATCTCTTCATGCCAGTGTTGCAAAACATATGATGTAGCATACCTGGGTGAAAATGTTAGTCATGTTGATGTACAGTACTGTAAATTGTTAGGCTGTATGTTATGTATTATGCTTTTTATATTTATTTCTCCTCAAAAGTATTCTTTGGTATCCTCCTTTTTTTGGAATACATGGATTTTCTTTATTCATTTATATCTTTTTTTACTTGGCTGTTTTTGCTCAGCTACTTTCATAACCTTTTCCTTGCTTATCAGCCCAGCAGTCACCCATGCTCGGTTGTGTGTGTGTGTTTGTGTGTGTATGTGTGTATCCATCAGATCCGATGTGCGTCTCCATAAAGATGATGTTGACATTTGCTTCAGCAAAACGCTCAACTCCTGCAAGGTCCCCCAGATCCGCTATGCCAGTGTGGAGCGGCTGCTGGAGAGGCTGACCGACCTGCGCTTCCTCTCCATAGACTTTCTCAACACCTTCCTGCACACATACAGGATTTTCACCACGGCAACAGTGGTCATGGACAAACTGGCCGACATCTACAAGAAGCCCTTCTCCTCCATACCTATCAGGTCATACAATGCAAACACAAATTTGCTTTCACAAACACAAACTTGTCGTTTTTGTGTATCTGTCTATATTTGTGTTTGTATGAGTGTGTAAAATATGCAAGGATGTGTATTTGCGTGTTCTGAGTGTTCTGAGAGTGTTTTATTAGCTTCTCCCTCTTTTTTAAATTCTGTGAATGATGTAGTCAGATGTGGGTCAGTGTTTTGGACTCTGTCCACAAGGTTGAATACATACTGGCTGAAATACATACCTGCCTGTGTGTGGAGGCCAGCAAAACAGATGTTTCAACAAAGTTTTGGCACAGCCATAGGAATATACTGTGTGTCAGATGGGGAGTTTCTCTCTCTCTCTCTCTCTCTCTTTCTCTCTCTCTCTCTCTCTCTCTCTCTCGCTCTCTACTTTATTCATTCTCTCTCTTATTAGGTCTCTGTCTCCATAAGAATTGTTTCAACAATTCTTTTCAACTGGAAAACCTCTGTCTTTTCCTCTGCCCAAGGGCAGGTTTGTATGTAAAGCCTAACTCACCGTGGCCTGTAGCTGCCTTCAGTGGAAGAGAACAGGGAGGACTCATCCAGAGACCAGAGGTGTGCAGGAAGGGTAGTGGGCGTATGTAGGGCAATCCCCCTTTCTTAAACCTTTACTTGAACAGGATATGCTTCATTTTCCCCCTAATGTTATTGAAAATGGGCACATGAGGAGCCCGAGTGTCCTTTAAGTCAAACCTTTAATTTTTTTCTCTCCCTTATCCACCAGAGAGCCATTAAAATAAAAGGTTTATAAAGAGAACATAATTTACTTTATTCTAATGTTTTTATTTTGGTGATTTTTAGCCATGCTGGCTCTACATTGGCCATTAGTCCAGATTGAAATGTTTAAAAAACTATTGGATGGATTGCCATGAAAGTATATACAGATATTCATGGTCCCAAGAGGACGAATTCTCATGACTTTGGTGATCCTCACAGCCTCAACTGTACTTCGTGTTCAGTGCTAATTAGCGAATTCTAGCATACATTATACCTGTTAAACATCAATGTGTTAGCATATTGACATGAGCATGTAGCTTAAAACACTGTTGTGCCTAAGCGTAGCATCACAGAGCTGCTAGCATGGCTGTAGACTCTAAGTCTTGTTTTAACCTTGTGTATTGATATTTCATTGCTCTTTTACAATTTTGTGTACTATATCCTTCACATTTTGTCTTGCAGTTATTAGTTTTGAGCATTTGTTTCGTCAACAAATGCTCAATAAAAGACATTTGGAGCACTACAACGATTAGAATTACATTTTGTGGGATGGAAGTCAAAGTCCCCCTTTGGTTTTTTTTTTTTATCAAAGAGGTGCCCTCATTTCATTTTTGTCTCTTCAATTTCAATTCAATTTTATTTATAGAGTAACATCATATCAGAAGTTATCTCAGGACACTTTACAGATAGAGTAGGTCTAGACCACTCTCTATAGTTTACAGAGACCCAACAATTCCCCACAAGAGCAAGCATTTGGTGCGACAGTGGTGAGGAAAAACTTCCTTTTAACAGGCAGAAACCTCAGGCAGACCCTGGCTCGTGGTGGGCGGCCATCTGCCTGTTAGAGACTCTCTGCATGGCACTGCTATGGACACACACATAAACACAGAGGTACACAGTCTTTAACACAGCTCTCTTTTCTCTTATCTCTCTTTTCTCCCATGTGGTCATGTGATTACCTGGGGGATTAAACATATGCTGCTATTCTCTCACTCACATGCTGGCTCCCCTCCTCCTCAAACACACCTTTCATCTTCCAAGAGATCCATCCATAATCCTTCCATCATCTTCCCTCAAACCATCTTCTATCTTCATCACATCTCCTGGTTTTGCATTTTCATGTCTCAGTCCAAGCATCACCCCATCCATTTAATCATTTTTCTGTGTCATCCATCCCCCTGTCTCTTCATGTCCCCTCTAACTACAGGGCGCAGTACCACTCATTTGACCGTCTGTCAATCTTATCCATCTCTCCCGACTACAGTCTGAAGATCAAGAAGATAGCCATGGATCAGTCCAAGTAACTGACTCTTCTCTCTGTCCTTCTTCTTGCTGTCCCTTTTTCAACTTTTCCTGCCTGTTCTTCCTCTCCTCTGGTTATGGTCTGACACTTCACCGATGCATGACTTTCTCCCTTACTTTTGAATATACCCGCTATTGATCTCTTTAAATGAATGGAGCAACTCACAGGGGATGTAATTTCACCAGTTTGAAACATTTTAGGTTGATGATACATAGACAGGAATGGGAGAAGTGGAATGTTTTCTTCAATCTGCAGGCGGTCTGTAGCATGTTCTCTCACTGTAGCATCACTTCCTCAAGGCTGTTTTTTTTCTCTCTCTTCATATTGACCCCTTTTCATCATTCCTTTCAGTCTGCTTTATATATCTTTCTCTTAAGCATCTACTGCTGCTTCAAAGTTCTTCAGCATTCCTCCTCTCTGCTATTCATGTATCTTTCCTTCCTCTGTCTGCCTTTCCTTTCTCTTATTTCAATTGGGGATGCAATTTGTTCCTCTATTTCCTGCTGAATAACTGGCTTGTGTGAATAAATGATGGATGTGTTTATCTATGCATAATTACTCCTCTCTTAATGTAGCTCTGAACGCACAACTTTCTGAGCAATGTTAATGGCATTACAAAATGCTTGTTGATTAAAGCTTTTGAACTTTCATTGCCTGGCAAATAAGGCGTTTAATTGTTGCAATAAAAGATTTATGATTTTTCCCCTACTTACATACTTGTTTGTTGACTATGATGTTCCTGTTTTAGGCAAATCAGGTACCAAAATCATAGTCAGCTGAGGGGAATTGCATAGTCTTGTGATTATTCTCTTTGAGTTTGGCACTATGAGTGACCCCTTTCACATTTCATGTAGTCATTTCATCCTTTGAATAGATTAAGATAACGGTTAGAGCAGATTTAAGTTTTATGTTAACTTGTCCAACTACCTCCTGTTCATAAAATCTGAGGAACCATGTATACAAAGTTCTAAAATTCCTACACTGTTCATCTGATGTGGATGTAAACACCCTAAAATTAAAACTTAAAGTCAGCACGGTAACCTCAAAGACATTGTTTTATTTCCAACCCAGTCTGTTGGAGTACAGACACAACAACATTTTAATTGTGTCACTGTTCATATATTTTCTGATTGCACTGTATGTGCCCACACACTCATTATAAGTCACTCTGGATAACTGCATTAGCTAAATGCTCCAAATGTAACACTGAATGCCTTGAGGTCCCCAGTTTTCTGTGAAATCTGATTTTTTTTTTTTTTATATGTCTTTATGAATTCTGAAAACACAGTATTTTGACCATACATAATAGTATGTCTCTAATACAGGAAAACTATCTGACACAATGACTTTGCTAATGAAACTGTTAGGCACATAGACAAACAACCTTTCTTTTGAGCTGCTGCAATTACATATTTTCTTTTCATCCTTTTTTTTTTGCCAACAAATTGCTTTTTACCCCCTTCCAGGTCATTGGAGCTGTTCTTTGCCACCAATCAGAACAACAGAGGTGGCGAGCACATAAACGACAAAACGACTCCTCGTCTTTGCCGCAAGTTCTCCTCTCCACCTCCTCTGTCCATCCAGTCCCGCACCTCTTCCCCTGTCCAAACACGAAAGCTTTCCCTCCACTCCCCCATCACCGCCAGGGTCGGAGGCCTCGACCTAACCAGTCCTTTTTCAAACTCCAGCGTCAACCATAACACTTCACAGTCTGCTGCCAGTAGCCCCACATCTGCCCACACACCCCAAACCCCCCAAACCCCAACACCTCAGACCCCAACTCCAACCACCTCCTCTTCTCCTCCTCCCTCTTCCACCTCTCCCCCACCCAACAACTCCAAGCCACTGCAGGACCAAGTTCCTCCCATTCCCTTGTCCCCGGAACAGAGTCCCTGCTCGACTGCAGAGGGGGAGGATGTGCCCAAGATCGACCCCTTCTGTGGCAAAGTGAGACGGAGCATCCGCAGAGGTATTTAATACTGTAGTTTCCACATAAATTAAGTGCAAACAACATTTATACAGCACAGAGCATTAGGGCTCAAATGTAATCATAATAGTGCCAATGCAAAAGCAGTGTTTAACTGCCCTCTCTGTCTGGCAAGTTTAAAGTCTGTTTCACACCCAGCAAAACTGATATGTGGTCTGATATGGATAGAGGTGAGCTGATTGGCACTGCTTCCGTGCTGTGCGGCCCATAGATCAGGCCAAGAGAGAGCTGGAACATCTGAATTGTGAAGCATTGGTAGATGATTTAAATTCTTATTCTGTGCTTTAAATCTCTGCTTTGCTGCTATGTATTCTCAATTACTGATCGACATATACAGTAGAGCCTTAATGGTGCACTGAAATGCTCATGAAGAGCTAAAGCTCACTCCTCAAGTTGCACAGTATGAAGTGTTCCATGTAAGAGCAGAAAAGGCACCTGGTGGGACATCATTATCTCCTTACATTTGTGTGCTTGAGTCAGCTAAGTCGACTTCCCACCAAACATGCTCAGATCTTCTAATGGTGGTGTTAAACAGCCCTCTCAGACTGGAGAGGGATTGTGTCAGGGCTTCTGCAGCAGCACAGCAAGGACAAGCTGCAGTTAGACCATAATTAGCATGTGCACACACATACAATAACAGTGTGTACATGACTGTGTGCATGTGTGGCAGCTGCTAACAGCTCACTAGGAGACAAAGAGCCATTAGCACTCGTACCATTATGCCACTCTCACCTCCTCTGCATACTGACTCACAGTTTCTTTAGCTTTTAATCAGAAATGTATATGATATATGTATCTATGTACATGCAGCTATTTACACATCTTCCTTTTTGCCTGTTGATCTTACCCTTTCTCTTGGCCTTTGTCACTCACAAATTGCCAGTGTGACATTCTAAGCATATTAGTAGATATGAGTCATCAGGTGAAAATAGGCAATATCTCTGCATCTATCAAGTTACATCCAAATGAAATTCATTTAAATAAAACAACATATTGATCTCCAAAGCAAAACACAAGGATGCATATGTAGTAGCAAGAACATCTACAGTAGAGCTCCTGGTAATCATGTACTGTGCTGTGTTTACTGTATTAGGGCAGTATACAGATGCGTGACAAATGAAAGGAAAAATCTGAATGAATAATCATAGTAATAAATCCAGATGTTTCCATGTAGGGAACAAGGGGTCACTAAATGGTTTAATGAGTGTGAAAAGTATGTGAAACAAGCTCGTATGTTATGACCTTTACAATCACCAAATCTCAACCCAATTGTACACCAATGGTTCATGTAAAGAAGTCTTGATGTTATCCACTGGTTATACTGAGTGATCTCTGCATGGCTGTGAACTTAAGTTTAATAAAGTTCTCCTCCAGTAGAGCAGCAACAGTAATGGCCACCATCATGACCATAACCATCATCCACATCGCTATTCTTGTCCCTCTCCTTTCCTCTTGTCTAGCTGTCCTGGAGTCGGTGGCAGTGGAGAAAATCATCCCAGAGTCTCCTCAGAGCAGTGAAGCAGGAGACATGTCTCCAAGTCGATCCCCTTCTACACCTCGACACCTCCGCTACAGACAGCCTGGAGGTAACACTGTGTGTGTGGTTTTATGACTCATAGACTAACTAAACCACAGAGATATAGCTGGAAGCCCTCGCAGTGGGCAGTGCTGTGCCCACTGCACTGCCACTCTGCAAAGCCAGGCAAAGATCCCTGACCCCGGAGGCTGACATCTTTAGTACAGCAGCATAATATAAAGCTCAAATACAACCAGATAATGGCATAAATGGTCCTGTGTGACTGAGTTATGATGGTGATAATATTTTCAATGTTTAAAATTAAAGGTGATGACTGATATGATCACAGTGAGAATTCCTGTATGGCTGTTGGAAATATTGCCAACAATGAGGAGTATATTTATGGTCTGCAATGTGCCTGTAAAAAGAATGACAATGTTAATGATTGGGAGTTTCATAAATGATGATAAATACAGTTAATGATGTATAGGTGAACTTACATATTTGTATTTTGCATCTAAAATTTCTGACGTATATTACAAACACTAGTACAAATGATGCCTGATGTAATGAGTACATCAGCTAAATAAACTTTTCTACATGCAACATATTCTCTTCACGTAAATTACTGGTTTGAAATATAGTCATAGCCACCAATTTTAGCATAGCGCTTACACACAGCCTTTAATGTACAGACTGTGTTTTCAATATATATGTATATTCTTAGGTTATTTACATGAATATTAAGGCAAACTTTGAAATATTTGCCATGTACGTACTCATGTGAATATTTTATCAGAAGGTTACCAAGCAACCAACTATTTGGTTATTAATTAATTTGTCACAGGAGAATTGTGGTTGCTATTAAAAGTATTTTAATTGATAAAATAGGCAATTTGACATTTAGTTTAAAAAAAGTCATCATACAAAAAAGTTATTTAATTTGTGACCAATCATGTTTGTATTGTGTTCGTATGAAATGAAAGTTTACTTGTGTTGACTCCTCTTGATGATTACAGCGGTAAAACATAACAGTATTGTTGTCGTTGATGATAATTACAGTATGTGTTTGTGTGTTTGCAGTCCAGTCAGGGGAGAACTCACGCTGCTCAGTCTCTCCTGCTTCAGCCTTTGCTATCGCCACAGCAGCAGCAGGACATGGTTCACCACCAGGCATGCACGCACGCATGCACACATGCACACATGCACGCAAGCACGCACGCACGCACGCACGCACGCACGCAAATACTTTACAACTACTTTACTTGTACTTTTGCAACGTTTGAAATACTTTCAATGAAGCATTTTTCAATTGCAATATTGTTACTTTTAATACGTTTCAATTTCAATACTTCTTAACCACCGACAGATTTTGCTTTTGTTGGTAAATACAGTTAAGCCCTAGATCATCATTGAACGTTTTATATTATGATGCAGTAATAACATTTTCTCTCTCTTTTTTTCCTTTTTATGTTTTTAATTTTCTCTCCAGTGTTTACTAACTCTGAAAGAACTTGTGATAAAGAGTTCATCATCCGCCGAGCTGCAACTAACAGAGTTCTCAACGTACTGCGGCACTGGGTTTCCAAACACTCACAGGTCTGTCTGGGCCCACAACTGTGCGTGCGTGCAAGTGTGTGGTCCCTTGTTTTTGCTGGGGTGATTAAATCTGTGGTCTCATTAAAGCAGGTGTCTGATGCATTCTCTCTTTGCTCCACTGCCCTCACTTGAGCATGTAAACAGCCATATGTACACAAACACACTGAATATTGTTGCCGTGTCAATTAGACAACCAACTCAACTCGCCTCAGTCTACCTACTCTTCTGCTAAACAGCCAGTGTTGCCTCTAATGAAGTGAATATCATGGTAATTGCCTGACTCCCCACATAGCGGTCTAATCGATCTGTATCTGCATCGATCTGTTTCACGTATTTTTCTTCAATAACATAAAATGCTGTGATGACAGGAACACTTTTGTCAGCTTATTAACGCAGAGGCAAAGCACAAACACACACACAGTATACACCCACTCACATTTTTCTTTGGGAGGCCAAAGAACAAAGAGCTTGTTAAAACTGACCTTTGAACAAAAGTTGAATTGGTGTGGGAATTAAAGGGAAAAAGAGGAGGAAAAGAAGGTGTAAAGGCTGGAAGAAATCAGGGGGTTCAGGAGGAGGAATGGACAGTCGAAAGACATAAAAGATTGTACAGCAGTGACTGACGATTGGTCAGACTAATGTGTGGAGACTAGAGAAAGTCATATGACCATATATATGCAATCAAACTAAATACATTTTTAACACAGATATTTTGCCATACCGTATCCTGTTTTAGCTGTCTTTTTAATATCTCAAAATGTTGCAAATCAAAGATTAGAAGAAGATTTATAGTAGTATTTATTTTTTTAATGAGTTTTGCATCAATGTGATACCTTACCTTTAAGTTTTTAGGCGTTAAATTTGCTGGATTAGTTCAAAACAGATCATCTGGTTATTTTATCCATAAACACGTTCTCAATTGATTTTTTCAGAATATAACGCTGGTTAGGTTTACTGTTAACTACATAGTCACCATATTACAAGTACTTTTGCGATGTGGGTGAGGTTAACGCACGAGGGCTGGTTTTGCAATGTGTTCTACTTAAATAACCAACAACAGTTGGACGACACAACTTTGACAGTATTCCTAATATATCCACTTTACTGTCTTATGGTGTATCAGTCCCTCAACCTCAACAATTACGAAAACTATGTCAATGTGCACAAAGTTACATAAAAAGACAGTTTAAACTATTAAATATGTATAATTACCATCAATTAAATTATGTCAAATATCCCAATTGAAATCAGTAAAATAAGGTAAGTTATCTACAAAATTAAATCTTCTCTTACTTTACTAATTATCGCAAGAAATATCAATATTACTGTCTAAAATGAAATATACCATGATAGAAGATTTTGTTCACCCCTAACTTCTATCTTTGTGAGAACCAATTTGAGGTTTAGACTTAGACAGTGAGAAAAATGAATATATTCTGGTTAGCTTTTACTTCTGGTCTGGTTTTAGAGTTTAGGTTAATGTTAGGGTACGAGTTGAAAATAGGCATGTACTTAGTGGTAGGTGCTGGAGAACTTATTACATATGTCTATGAGGGTCCCTTTAACTATGGAAGTTCATTTGTGTTTGTGTTTAGGACTTTGAGATGAACGGGGAGCTAAAGATGTCCGTGATCTGTCTTCTGGAGGAGGTCCTCAGAGATCCGGACCTCCTGCCTCAGGAGAGAAAAGCTACTGCAAACATACTAAGGTACCACACACACACAATTATACACGTAAAGATGCACACACAAACATGCAGCATGGGTATGAAGCACTCGAATGAAACATTTAAAAGTTGAATCATTTCTGCCATAAATTTGTCTTGTATGAAAGCTTCTCATTATTCTATTGTGTTAAGTTCTACTGTATTTTATTATGTTCTTTTCTATCATATTCTGTTGTATTCTGTTCTATTCTGTTCTATTTTATTACATGTATGTGTTCTGTCCTATTATATTCTGTTTTATTCTATTCTGTTCTACTCTACTTTATTCCGATATATTCTGTTCTATTCTTTATTATTCTGTTGGAGCTGTTTTTATTTTATTCTGTTTTATTTTATTTTATTCTACTCTGTCTCCTAGTGCCCTTTCTCAGGATGAGCAGGACGATGCCCAGCTGAGGATAGAGGACATCTTACAGATGGTGAGAAAAACTGCAGTACATTAAATCCGCTGATGAGTCATTGCAAACATATTGTTATACTTTTAAAATATACTAGTTCTTATTCTATTGGGTCAATGAAGCAGCAGTTAACTGCAGAGAAAAGAAATTCTACCTTTTACTGCTTAACGTACAGCTCTTGTTATGCAGACTGGCTAAGTGATACAGTTTGATTTAATGTAGTTCTCTATGGGATGCCCTGTTGTATGAAGCCAGCGTCCTTGAAGTACTTGCACATTAATACACACCTCCCCCAAATACTTTACCAGTTTCCAAAGATAAAAATAATCAGGAGTCATTAGTGTTATTTTGGCTTAATAATGAGTGGGAATCAAAAACACACACACATACACTGTTCACTCCTCAGGCTGGAGGGGTAAAAAACCCCTCTCTTGACCGTGACTGTCTCCAGGGAACTGTCAACTGTCATAAAACATATTCATCATAGGCAGTCTCTTCATAAGTTATTTATATATATATTTGTTATCTGTGTTATGTAATATGACTCTGTCTCTGTATGTTTGTGTCCGTATGTGTGTGTGTGTGTGTGTGTGTGTGTGTGTGTGTGTGAGTGTGTGCGTGTGTGTGTGTGTGTGTGTGTGTGTGTGTTTAGGCGGACTGTCTGAAGGCAGAGTGTTTCGAGTCTCTCCCAGCGATGGAGCTGGCCGAGCAGTTCACACTTCTGGATCACATCGTCTTCAGAAGCATTCCTTATGAGTCAGTCCTTTCATAATACTCTCACACTGTGATCTGCATCAGGCCAAACAAAACCAAATCACCTTTATGTATACTGCTTGTTATGAGACCAGTTTATCATCACAGGTTTCCTAGGCAGCTCCATAGAAAAGTATGCTTTTAAAGGCAGTGAGGAAAACTGATGGCATTGCATTTAGATTTACTCATAAGCCCCCGGCTGAGCGCCACTACGTTGGAGTTTACCCCGGTAGACGAGAGGGTCGCCTCCCTACGCCTACGGGTTGTTGGGGGGAAAACTGACTGTTGTTTGTGCATATGCACCAAACAGCAGCTCTGAGTAATAGCAGGACTCTTGAATGGAGTCCTGCATGGGGGTCAAGTAGGAGATTCCATAGTTCTGCTGGTAGGCGTCAACATACGTGGGCAATGATGGAGACATTTGTTGTTAGACTTCTGTGCTAGTCATGGATTGTCTATAACGAACACCATGTTCGAACATAAGGATGCTCAGTAAGTGTAACTGGTACCAGAGCACTCTAGGCCGATGGTCGATGATCAATTTTGTAATCATATCGTCTGATCTGAGGCCGCATGTTTTGGACACTTGGGTGAAGAGAGGGGCGGAGCTGTCAACTGATTACCATCTGGTGGTGAGTTGGGTCAGAGGATGGGGAAAGACTCTTGACAGACGTGGTAAGCCCAAACAGGTAGTGCAGGTGAGCTGGGAACGTCTGGAGGAGGCCAATGTCCGAGAGATCTTCAATTCACACCTCCGGCAGAGCTTTTCTGGCATCCCTGTAGAGGTAGGGGGCATTGAACCCGAGTGGGCAATGTTCAGAGCTTCCATTGCTGTAGCTGTGGCGGGGAGCTGTGGTCTCAAGGTCTTAGGTGCCTTAAGGGGCGGTAACCCTTGAACACCGTGGTGGACACTGGTGGTCAGGGAAGCCGTCCGACTGAATAAGTCGTGAAAGAGGCAAAGCAGCGGGTGTGGGAGAAGTTCGGAGAAGACATGGAGAAGAACTTTCGGTCAGCACCAAGGTGTTTCTGGAAAACCATCCGCCACCTCAGGAAGGGGAAACGGGGAACCATCCAAGCTGTGTACAGTAAGGATTGGATGCTGTTGACCTCAACTGAGGAGGTCATTGGGTAGTGGAAGGAGCATTTTGAGGAACACACCCTCTATGGCAGAGGCAAAGCTGGAGGCTGATGGAAGATTGTCGTCAATTTCTCTGGTGGAAGTCACTGAGGTAGTCAAACAACTCCATAATGGCAAAGCTCCGGGGATTGATGAGATCCGTCGGGAAATGCTGAAAGCTTTGGGTGTGGTGGGGCTGTCTTGGATGACATGCCTCTTTAACATTGCATGGAAGTTTAGGACAGTGCCTAAGGATTGGCAGACCAGGGTAGTGGTTCCCCTGTTCAAAAAGGGGGACCAGAGAGTGTGTTCCAATTACAGGGGTATCACACTTCTCAGCCTCCTTGGAAAAGTCTACTCCAAGGTGCTGGAAAGGAGTGTTCGGCTGATAGTCGAACCTCAGATTGAAGAGGAACAATGCGGAGTCTGCCCTGGTTGTGGAACAACAGACCAGCTCTTTACTCTTGTAAGGATCCTGGAGGGGGCCTGGGAGTATGCCCATCCGGTCTACATGTGTTTCGGGCATCTGGTAAGGATGCCACCTGGGCGCCTCCCTAGGGAGGTGTTACAGGCATGTCCAGCTGGGAGGAGGCCTCGGGGAAGACCTCGGACTATGTGGATAGATTATATCTCCCCCCTGGCCTGGGAACACCTCTGGATCCCCCAGTCAGAGCTGGCTAATGTGGACACCGGATAAGCGGTTGAAGATGGAAGAAGATGGAAGATGGGTTCTGGAAATAATTTTTCCATTCAGTAGCTCTAATTTACCCTAGTTTCCTCTCCTATTGGTCAGGTAAGGTGGGTGGCACATAAAGAGTAATTAAACTGTGTTTTAAGGTGTAAATGTGGTTGTATTTCTTCTATATAATGACAAATATATATCCATGCCATTACATATCATATAGCTGAGTAAAACAGGTTAAAAGCCTCATCTTATCTCCATCTAGTTTATTTTTACTGTGCGACCCTGTTTCAAAAAAGTTTCCAACTCTTCGGTTTGTGTTTTTAAAAAACAGTTGAAGGAAACACAGCTAGCTTTTAAATAATTAAAACTAGAAGCAATGTGTTTTGTAGTTTGTCAAAACTTTATATTTGGCTACATGGCAATACAAGATTTTCATCCAACAATAACGTCATGCACATCTAGTCCAGTCCATGATAGTTCAGCCTTCATGAGACGTGTGTCTTTACTTGTGGTATTTAATTAGTTTAAGAAATCCTTATCAACCCCTGCTGGGGATGTGATAATATCCTTAAGTCACAGGCTTTAGCTAATGTAACTTTATCTTATGAAATTACTGTGCTGTATTTTAGTGTGTGTGATCCCATTTGGACTTATCACGTATCTGTCCCCTGTGTCTAAGAGAGTTCCTGGGGCAGGGCTGGATGAAGGTTGATAAGACAGAGAGGACGCCATACATCATGAAAACTACTCAACACTTTAATGATGTAAGCTCTTTCAATATCTTAAGAACTTTTTTTCTAACCCTTCTGTAAATATCCAACACGTCCTTTTATATTTAATTTTCTTTTTCTTTTGAAGATGAGTAACCTGGTGGCATCACAGATTATGACCCACACCGATGTGGGCTCGAGAGCCAACTCCATAGAGAAATGGGTTGCTGTGGCTGACATCTGCCGCTGTCTCAACAACTACAACGGAGTCCTGGAGATCACATCCGCGCTCAATCGCAGTGCCATCTACCGTTTAAAGAAGACCTGGGCTAAAGTCAGCAAACAGGTGGAATAATTCTCCATCAATCATCTATACCTAAAAACTAGTGTATATAAGGCTTACCTAAGCATAGAGGATTAGAAGAAAGTTATTTGGTCTCTGTAATGTCTTCAAATGTATATAGAATTGATGTCATTAGAGAGTTCCCTGGAAAGACAATGCACAGTGGCATTTACCTGTATCTGCTCTTTGCTCAATTCTGATGAGCACTACGTAAATCGATTAAAGCCATAATCATCCAATCACCAGACAATCTGTCTCTCCACCAAGCCATGCTGCCTATTCAGGGCCGAAGCAAATTCGATTTTGTCATCTTATTATTATCAAGAGTAAGTGGATTTTGGCTTAATGCAACTGCCTTGTATGTCCTGTGTTAGTCTGATGATGTAAATAAATGTGTATTTCTGGTCTTGTCCAGACTAAAGCCCTGATGGACAAACTACAGAAGACTGTGTCCTCTGAGGGAAGGTTTAAAAATCTGAGGGAGACCCTGAAAAAGTGAGAACTTTGCAAATCATGTTATACATATCACACTTAAAAAAATAACAATGTGCTTTGATTGACTTTGAGACAATTTGTTACGGACATTATTCTTTCACAATTTCTTCGTCCAGCTGCAACCCTCCATGTGTGCCATACCTGGGAATGTATCTAACAGATCTGGCCTTTATTGAGGAGGGAACGCCCAATTTTACTGAGGAAGGTCTTGTTAACTTCTCCAAAATGAGGATGGTAGGCACATACACACATAAAGAAATTATGCAAATCATCCGTACACTTTACACTGTATACTTTACTTCAATTTTCAACTTCAATTAAAAATTTTCTTTAGATATCTCACATCATCAGAGAGATCCGACAGTTCCAGCAGACTCCGTACAGAATAGAGCATCAAGCCAAGGTACTTTTCTGTAAACACATTGAATATTTTAATAGGAGTGCCTTTTATTTCTAAAGAACATCACCGAAGCAGCACTGAACATCATCGAATGTACAGTACATTTTAATAATAATAAATTATAAACTTTATTTATATAGCACTGTAAAAACATGCCACTGCAAAACACATAACAATTTCTTTCATTAATTATGATATAAATTGTCAAACATTAAGAGGCGGGTTTAAAAAAGATTTTGAAATTAGTTATACAAGGTTTGACAACACAGAACCTTTATGGTGGTCTAAGTGCTGGCCTTGGCTGCTGGTGTGAAAGGATTATTAAAAATGCCTTGATATATGGTAGTGTTTTGGAAATGTATAAGTTTCTGAGAGCTAAAAACACGGCCCTGCAGAAGCCATCTTAAATCACCAACCCTCTTTTTCTGCTTATTAGCTGGGCCTATCAGTGAACCGTGGAGCGGAGCTGTAATCACCTCCTTAAATTACTTTCTTATGACATTTTAATGACATATACTATGACTTTTTTATGATATTTTAATGACACACTATACTATGACTTTTTATAATATTTTTATGACATAAGCCTACTATACAATGACATTTTAATGAAATTTTAAGACATGCTATACTATGACTTTTTATATTATTTTTATGACATAGGCCTACTATACTATGACATTTTAATGACATTTTAATGACATTTTTATGACATGCTATACTATGCTTTTTTTATGATATTTTTATGACATGCTATACATACTATGACTTTTTATGACATACTAGTAGTAATTTAGATCAAGACAACTATGAGAACTAAAAAATATCTCAGCCTTTAATCCAAAATAACAAAATGAAGCCGTAGTTTTGCTGGTCTGTAATTTACGATATCTCTCCCCCCCTTTTTTTTCCAGGTGACCCAGTACCTTCTGGATAAGACTCTCATCATGGATGAAGAGACACTCTATGATCTCTCACTGAAGATCGAGCCCAGGCTTCCGGCATGAGTTACAGCTGTTTGTGGCCAGTGGGAGCCTGCCGAACCTGGACCCCCAAGGGCAACACGCCCACGTAATCTCATCAATCAAGAGGAAATCAGAAAGTTTCAAGAGTGACGTGGAAATAAATATAAGAGAGATACTGACTGAAGTGAGAGATACCTTTAGAGTCAAATATGAGGCCAGTTGAACAAGCTTTTACAAGAGAGGGAGCATGAGAAGAGGACAGGCTGAAAATTTCTAAGGTGATAGATTGATTGTCTTCAAGGAGAACAAGAGAAAAAGGTTCTGGTTGCATTGCATGAGGGTTTTTAGGAAATGACATGTCGCTGTGTGTGCTCATCATTCCTCAGTCGAGAGTGTGGTGCACATGACATCATACTTCCTCAGACAGCCTGAGAGTGCAGGAAAGGCTGAGAGCATGAAGTGAATGGATGAAATACAGTGGATGTAACAGAGATGTAGCATATACAGATAGTGTAAGAGAGAGATGTCTGAGCTTGTGTCTCTGTGCTGTTGTCTGTGTTCTGTTACCTGTGCATTTCCATGCCATGTCTTGGTGCAAGATCCCCAAAATATGCTTTCTGTCATGATGGTCACTGCACAAAACTTGCATGATTTCAGCTTGGGATGTAACTTTCTAAATGGCCTTCAACCTGACCCCTGACCCTCTGCTTAGCATGCTTCACTCTTACCGGGGTGACTATTTAAATCACTATGCATCCTCAGTGGGCTGGATATGGCAAAATGCCTTTAAGCCTTCAATATAATGTAGAAAGATACTAAAATGAACATAATTTAAAGTGGAAAAATTTGATATATTTTGATAAAGTAGCTGATTTTTCCATTGATAAAACAAAGATTTCTGTATTTGTCTTTAGTCGGTCTTTGCCTAAAGATGTCCGATAAAAATGGAAAGCTCTTTCTAAAAAAAATTCCACATGGATTATACAAAATTAAAAACTTTATCAGTGCCTTCCATTAGTGTAGGTCAACTTCCCCACACTTGCCAATACACAAGCGTAAAGTTTTATATAAATCCTGCTTAGAAATCCTAAGATTTCTTTTAGAAATTGGACTGTAGTTTCACTTATTCAACTTGTTTTTTCAGAAAATAGGTCATGTGGATTAAACAGTAGCATGTTAGTGTAAACACAGTGAAGTCATTGCAGTAAATATCTCCCTCTAGTGTTTAAACATTGTTATAACCTCTACTGTCCCAAAGCTTTTGCAGTGTTTGTGTGCAGTTTGATTTCTTTAGCTTTTAGATACTGACGTGTGTAGTCAGGTCCCAGTGTGTAACGCTTAGATGTAGGCTGGGACAGTTTTTGCACTCACTGAGATGTAGCTTTGCTTGAGTGACAGTATGATCATTATTTACCATGCTATTTATTTCATCAGATACTGTATTTATGTTATTTTTGTATACAGTGACATATCCACACATATATGATTGATGAAGAAATACTTTGAATTGTTATGCTGTGAATATTAATGTTATTGTCGTTTTTTGTCTCTCCTCCTTTTATGTTGAATTCTAGTTTTGCATCCAAGGCTCGTGTATCGCAAGAAAATCTGTTTAACTGTATCATAAAAAACAATGTCTTTTGAAAAAAAAATGTAGCATTTTGAATAATCAGAATTTATTTTCCGTATTGCTGATATGATGAACATAGTTGTCCTGCATGCACACACCAGCTGCATGTTGTACATGTCTGACTGGACGCTCCCTGCGTTCTCCCTCTGCTTCTCTATATTGTCTCTGTAGCTGCCAGGAGGCGCTCTTAAAAGGCATAGACACAATATTTTGGCCCATTTGTCTCTTCGTGTATCTCATGAAGTCAATTATAGTCTTTAGGCTATGTCTTCTGCAAAACAGTCTGTTGTTATGTTAGAAGTTATGCAGGCCTCAGTGAAAACAGAGAACTTTACTCATAAAACAATTAACCTTGTTCCAGATTGATTAGAGGAACTGTTTTCAAGCTTTGCTTTTGGAAAAAAACATGTCCTTTGCACTGCGTCTGTTGTGTGTATGGTAGAGTATGTTTTACATACAGGTTTGGGAATACAAGAAGCTATGTTTGTATTTGAATATCATTTTTGTGTATTGTTTGCATTTTTCACTGGTAGGTGCAGGGGAAATAAATTCAACATGCCTTATGTGTTTGCGCATTTCCTTGGACTGTGAAATAACTTTGATTAAGTTGCTTCTGCTTTCTCTGGCAACAACTGCCCTTAATTTTAACTTCCATGTCAATTTTTCAACGTAATGACAGGCTCCAGGGTGCATCAACCAATAAAAAAACTACAATATGGGACCAAACAAACTATGTACCTTTGTATGATCAGAGCACAGTTTGATTTAACCAAGAAATCCTTTTTAACATTTGGGGGTTTTATCCGGTGCTGAGGTCTAAGAGTAGGCTGCCGTAAGACTGCGAGTAGAATCCCCTACGCATTATTATTTCATTAATATTACAGAAAAAACTGGTTCAGTTTGTGTTTGCATTATTATCATTGTTATTCTTCCCTTTGTCTAAGACTGTCCACTTGTACACACTCAAAGCCAGCAACCGGAACTACTGTAGATAAATATTTATACATTCTAAACATGTCAATTCTAACGCTGCTCTTGAGATGATGAACAACTTATGAGTTTTAGATTTTGTAGCTTAATGACATTCTTTTGGCTGCTGTTGTTGAAGAGTATTCCACCTTTAGGTCGGTACTTTAAAAGGCCAACCAAAGTTCATGCATATTTCAAGAAAACTACAGTATATAAAAGGTACACCACTTATACTTTGGTCTATAAGACAGTAGTTACTGGATCCTTCATGAAACAGTTCCTCAACCAGAGAGAGGATTTCACATTCACGTGCACAGGGGAATAATTTGTGATTGTTTCTAAGAGCATTAGTGCGATAAACCATGTGTCAAAGGTTAGTGAAAGCCAAGAATATGAAAATATTAATTTTATTAATATACTGCACAGGCTACACACAAAGCAAACATATATGATACATTGACAGAGGGCAGTTTGAACTGTAAGACCATACAACTTTGTTGAAGACTGGAGTCTCTACATCCTCCACCACTGTTTTTTCAGCCATTATCTTGTTGCTTTTGTCACTGAAACTCTGCTGAAAGGTTTTTACAACCTCTGTCTTAAAGTCCTGACATTTGGGCCTCCACACTTATTGTTATGTACAGTAGTGTGACCTGTGACCATCCTGCCACCCTGTGGTCATGAATAGCATCGCATCTCAAAGGCATGACTTGCATGCATGACCAAATCTAATTTCCTCCTTGTCTTACTAACTATTTCATTATTACAAGTTAAACAATAACTTGTAAGTAAAAAGTAAAAAGGGCAAAAAGAAAAGAAAAAGCTCAAATTTCTCTTCTTTAATCTCAGCTATTGCTGATTTGATAATGGATGAGTTGTTAACTGGAGGTTGCAATTTCATGGCAAAGTATTCCATTCTGCCTGATAAATATTAAATAATATTAATCCAAATTAACAATGTTAAACTGCATGTCACTGAAGGGCTGTTGGACAATAAATGTGTAAAATGTATTACCCTTAGATATCAATAATTATAAAGAGGGAATGATAAGATATTTAATTTACCAGCTGTGACATCAAAGTGAGGTTTAAGTATGAAGAGGAAATCCTGTTGAATGCCATTTCAGTATCTAAAGATAGAACAACAGACATTGCTATTTGTGTTTGCTGCAGGACATTATGTCAGAGAGAGGGAAAGAGCGAGAAGGAGAGTGAGACAGACCAGACAGAGGAAGTGAAAGAGAAAAGTGGTGCGGTGTGAATCACAGACAAGTTGAGCAAACAACAAGTGTTTGCAAAGTGATAAAGTCATCGTTCCAAATGTTGTCGAGGAGATGTGACAAGTTGGCAGAAGGCTGAAGGGTGGCAGTTGTAGGTTGTAAGTATTTGTCTCTCAGTGGGAGTTGTATAGCAGATCAACCAACATGACTCCTGTTTCTGAGGGCAGATGGATAACAGTTATGTGAAGTTTACCACAACACTGCTGGTGTGACATCTCAGACTCCTTTTCAGTCAAAGACAGCAACTCATTGGCTTAGTGAAAATTAGGTATACTGGATTTGAAATACTGGGGAAAAACAAGGAGAGGACATTTAAATTTAGAGACACAATGCATAGGTAATGATGAATAAGTAGTCCAAAAAGAAGGAAGGAACCAGCCCAAGGAGAGATGTATACATAAAAGCCTGCAATGCCACTAAGTGTGCGGACATACAGGGATGCCCATTTAGCAGCTCAGCATACAGACCACAGTGGTGTGCGAGATTTCCGCAGTAATTAGCAGGCTTGATATTCCTCTCTGACACACTTTTTGATCAGTCTAAATCGGCCTATAAACGTGTGTAACATACAATATACTCACATTTTGTCTTACAGCTAATAAAGGAACAGTTAAACAGAGTTATGCATGCTTTGGGTACCTTTCTCCTTGAGCCATAATACTGAATATTGGGGTTAAACCTCCTGTGGAAGTGTTACCCGAACACATAAAGCCTCATCTGCTTGCTCAATTTAAGATGCCACGGATCGGCGTAGGAGGTAATGTTTACCATACTGACTTATCATAGGTGTCAGGAATGACTGTACCATAAGTGGTACTGTATAGCTAAGACTGACTGATCATCAGAGTTATGATATTAATGCGTGTTAGGGAGCAAAATATTTAAGGTCTTTCATGAGTGTCATCTGTATTATAACGATAATCTAATTAAATAAAATGTCTAAAAAGCCTTGCGAATTTGTGTGTGTGTGTGTGTGTGTGTGTGTGTATGTGTGTGTGTGTGTGCGCATGCGTGTGTTTGAGTGCATGTGTGAAGAGGCAGGCAGACATGCTGACTGACAGTAGAAAGAGGATTTTCTGTCTGTCACTCAGTGAGAGGCTAATCCCTAGCCAGTGTCCCCACCTCTCTGATCCCAGCTCTGTTCTTCAGTCTGCTCTCACTCTGCAGATTGAGCCTCTCCGGACTGAGCTGCAGGAAACACACAGGTCCTTCGCTGCCTCCACTCTTCAGACAAAACTCAGGTGAGCGATGGACTGTCCCTCTTCATCTCTTAGCTCTTTTTTCCCACAGCTCTGTCGTGTCATATATGCACACATGCTTCCCTTGGAGAAGTAAAGACATTGTCAATAGCAGTTGTTTAAGGCAGCCTTTCAAACATTATTCACTTGTGTTTTTGATTTAGGGCCACTTTATTCTGAAGAAAGTGGAATATTCTGAAAGAAGACAATGCATTTAAATTGTTGTGACAGTATGCATAAAAAGATGATTAGGATTTAATGTATTTTGTGTTTTTAATCATCAATAATATAAGTTTCACAGCATACGCAAAGAGACTATAAACTTTTCATCAGCTGTCTCTGCCTTTTGCTTTTCACTTGCTCCAAGGGTGGACATTTACAGCACACTGTATAGCCTACACAGCAGCCTCTTGTATTAGGGCCTCTTAATCTGCTTGATACTAACAGGGACCAGCCACCTGTTGGTCACCTTTAATTTGTCCTACGTCTAAGACTGACTGTTCTTACATTTAACATGTCTTTCCCCATTTCAGAATTCATTTAATGTTCTAGTCTCAGAGGAGAATCCCTCTAATCCTTTTCCACCCTCTTTCTTACCTTTTAACCCCTCCTCCTGACCTTAATGTGAAACATCCTATACTGCCCCTTTCTCCTCCACACTTCATTCATTCTGTGTGTGTGTGTGTGTGTGTGTGTGTGTGTGTGTGTGTGTGTGTGTGTGTGTGTGTGTGTGTGTGTGTGTGTGTGTGAGAGAGACAGTTGACTTTGACCCCCTGGTGGCTGTTTCTAGCATAATCTCATCACAGACCTCAGAAGTATATGTTACTTAAGCATTTGATAGGTTTATGCAATTAGTAGTTTGGTCTGAGTATGTACCTGTGAAGATGTGTGTTAATTACATCTTAATGTAAACTTAAAATGATTGTTGAACAGTATGATAAACAGTGGGGAAAGTATTACTAGATTCCATCTTTATCCTCACAAACTTTATCACTTTAACTTTATCACTTAAATTCACTACTTTAATGTGTTTCCTTCTGAGTACTATGGTCACAGAGCAACAAATACAAATAGTAGAATATATTTCAAGTGCTGCAGCACAAGCATCAGTATTCATTTAAATACAAAAGCCACAACTGCTGCTACCTCCAAACATGTATTTACTGCAATCCCAAAAAAGGCCCATTGTAAATGCTTGGATTACTACAACCTTACACAATTACTTACTGTATCTCACCACTGTGTGATTTGTAAAGGGAAATACAAGTGGTACAACAAATACTCTGCTACAGATTGTTGTCTATCTGCTCCCCTCTGTACCTGTGGGCAGTCTGGTTTAACAATCTGATTCCCAATTATCAGCTTCTCTTAAATGCCATCTGTGACATTCAGGCAGGATGCTGCAGTAAAGTTCAGGCTTGTAGCTCAGTATGCTACAAAGTAGCACAAATACACATTAACATTTACAACATTTATAACTCCAAAATGAGACTATAACCAACTGACCATTACCACAAGCAGTGTTTGTATACACATTGGGATCAAGTGGTAAACTCAGTTACAGTACTTTCCCATAAGAAGTAATCAGACTGGAAATATATAAATAATTTTTAAAGTTGATGGAACGTCACCTTTGCCCTCTGACCTTTCACCAGGTAATAACCAAGACCACGGAATCATGGCAAACTCTTTCACCCGTATAATGTCTGGCCGTAACACGGCTGTGATTTTGGCCAGCATCGGTGCTGGCACACTGGCATCTGGATACGTCCTCAGTGACAACACTGCTGCTGTTGCTGCTGCTGAGAGGACAAGGCTCTATCCACCCAGGTAGGTATTTAGAAAATTGTAGACATTTATGTTTAAATTCCCATATTACAGAGGCACCACTGAAGCAAACTAAATCTTTTATTTAAAAAAGTATTTGGACTATAAAAAGGGATCTGCTAGTAGTGAAGCTTATTTATCCAAACACTAAGTTAGTTGTTGATAACATTCTACAGCGCTGATTTCCCTGACCTGAGGAAGCACAACAACTGCATGGCAGCAGCCCTGACCCCAACCATTTATGGACGCCTAAGAGACAAGACAACCCCCAACAACTGGACCCTGGACCAGTGCATCCAGACCGGGGTGGACAACCCTGGACACCCCTTCATCAAGACTGTGGGCATGGTAGCTGGAGATGAGGAGAGCTACGAGGTTGGAGCTCATGTTTGCAGGGAGTTGTTGTGTCTTCAGTCTTGAAATGAGGGGAAAACTCAATTTGATTTTCCCCATCAGGTGTTTGCTGAGCTCTTTGACCCTGTTATCAAGGATAGACACAATGGATACGACCCTCGCACAATGAAGCATCCCACTGACCTGGATGCTTCCAAGGTAACACCCACAGACCTCTTCACTAATTTGTTCACTGCATCCATTACTTCCTGCATCCACTCAGTGACCTTATACTGTTTTTTTTATCAGATCACCTCAGGAATGTTTGATGAGCGCTATGTGCTATCAACTCGTGTCCGTACCGGTCGTAGCATCCGTGGGCTGAGTCTTCCCCCTGCATGCTCGCGCTCTGAGCGCCGTGAGGTGGAGCGTGTGGTTGTGACAGCTCTGGCTGGCCTGAAGGGAGACCTGAGTGGTCGCTACTACAGCCTGGGAGAGATGTCTGACAGAGAGCAGAAACTGCTTATTGATGTAAGTGCACAATCACACACACTCAGAGACAAGGTTCTCTTTTTGTTGATGACCAATGCCATCTAATGTCCCCCCTGATTCCTCTATCCCTTCACTGGCCAATCAGGAGCACTTCCTGTTTGATAAACCTGTGTCACCTCTGCTCACGGCAGCTGGGATGGCCAGAGATTGGCCTGATGCTCGTGGTATCTGGTAAGACTAGGAGAAACTCATTGTAGAAGAAATACTGCTGTTTTTTTAGTTTAGCTGTAGTCACTGTAGTTTGCCTAGAGTGCAGAGAAACATATTTTTGAGGAGATATGCCTCAGAGGTTTGATCCTGGTTTCATTCACTGCCATCACTAGTGGTTGGTTTGTTGGGACAACTGGAGACAGTAATAGAAACGCTAATATGACAACTGCTATTTGTGACCATCTTCATCCCATAACTTCTTTTTTAGCAATGTATCTTATTTGATGACATAAAACAATTTGTAAGACTGGGGTTATTTAGGGAAGATTGGTGAACATTGTCTGACATCTGACACCATTGAGCACCACCATCATATAGTACAGGATCAATGTAACTGGAGAAAGTGGATTATTCATCAGAATTAGATTACACTTTTTTCTGTAAAATTATGTAAGAACAGATAATGTAGAAATCACTGTGCCCTCATTGCTGCAAGACTTAAAATCACCAGAAAACAACAAGCAGATTCAGACTCACTCACTGCTGGAATTCAATGTGCTTTTTCATTAGTTTTACAATACATGGAAATGCTATTTTCCTATCCATGTAGTGCTTAGTACATCACTGGTAGTATCCTGAAACTTGCACTCGCAGCTCCTCCAGACTATAACTAATAGGTTACTTTATCTCCTGTTTTAATGCCCTAATTATACCTTCACGCTTTTCAAACAGCTCTTTCACTCTCCTCTGCAAATTCAACCTGTTTTTTTTTCTCATGCCTTTCTTCTTCCTTTACCTCCATAACTCCAACTTCAGCATCATTTCCTTTTTGATAAAGTAGTGTTGCCCCGACCCCCACCTCCACACCTGTGTCCATATAGCCCATGACTGGCCTGACGCTGCAGGCATTTTCTCTGCTGAATGATTCAATTGTATCATCAGCTGTATTAACATGGATATCATTGGAGTTTAATTATTCCTGATTGTCTCAGGCACAACAACGAGAAGAACTTCTTAATCTGGATCAATGAGGAGGACCACACAAGGATCATATCCATGGAGAAAGGAGGAAACATGAAGAGAGTGTTTGAAAGGTTCTGCAGAGGTCTTAAACAGGTATGCATGTCTCTATGTCCAGTGTGGATTTTTAATACTTATTGCTCCATAATTGAAATAGTTTATCCATGCAGTTTATCTCAGTGCAAGGTAAAGTATTGTAAAGACTTAAAAAAAACCAAAAAAAACCCCATTGCCTACAGATTGTATTAAAAGTAGGCTATGAAAAACAAAATATACAGAAAATCAAGAAACTAGGCCTTTCTGTATCTGCTATCTCCAGCTTGTTGCAATTATCTTTTATATGTGTTCCAAAAAGTAAACATATCTAAAGTCGTTTCTGGCAACATTTAGGTGGAGCATCTAATTCAGGAGAGAGGCTGGGAGTTCATGTGGAATGAGCGTCTGGGCTACATCCTCACTTGCCCCTCTAACCTCGGCACTGGGCTCAGGGCTGGTGTGCATATCCGCCTGCCCATCCTCAGCAGGGTAATGCAGGAAAAGAAGTTCAAGTTAAACAATATAGTTCCTCCTGTATTCTAGTTGTTATGACTGAAAATTATTTACTGTGTGTTGTTTATTATCTAGGACCCTCGCTTTAAAAAGATCCTGGATAACCTGAGGCTACAGAAGAGAGGCACAGGAGGCGTCGACACGGCCGCTACTGGAGACACCGTGGACATTTCTAACCTCGACCGTCTGGGCAAGTCAGAGGTAAACACTTGTAGAGGAAGTAAGAGTAGAAAAGAGCAGCAGGCAAATAGAGTTAGAGTTAGACAGAGGACAGCAGACATCCCAACAGGTGTGGGCTGTGAATAAGCATACCCACTGCTGTTCTTTAATCTGTAATCCAGGCGGTGAGGTGCCAGTTGAGGTTAAAGACCGCTGTCTACTTAGCTGAGCCTTTCCTGCTGCACTTCTTCACAGGCTGTGATCAAGGCCTCCAACAGGCACTACCAATCGAAGGCTGTTAAGATCATAGATAGTTAAGGTCAAGGTAGTCTCACATTACCTGACTATCTCCACAGCGCTGTGGAGTAAGGTCAGGGTTATTATTATCACCTCTTTGGTTATGGTTGATGTTAGAGTCTGCAAATCACATTCAATCAGAGCAAGTCCAAAAATTAGAGAGCAAAAGTCCCCTGGTGTGAATGGAACTTGCCAGATGTCAGCAGGTTATGGAGGGGTGGGGGGATGATATGGGCATCATGTATTCTAGTTACACGCAGCTAAGAATAGCAGAGAACGTAAACTTAAAAACAGCTTATAAACAGACAACTGTTACAGATTACTTTCATTTTTCTTTTCTGACTGCACAGTGTGAATGGTTTAAAAACTGTCCCCTTTTGATGTCCAAAAAGACATAAAAGTATGTACATTCCTATCTTGTTCCCAATTCTTCTTCTTTTCTACGTGGACATAAAACATTTTCTGCAGTAAAGTTGTAAGTGAAAGGGTACTTAAGAAAGAGTAACCCACAAAACCTGGGTTAAAAAATATACTAACTTTATTCCAAAGAAATCAGCTGATTTCACTTATTTGCTTATATAGTTCTTTTTATTAAATGAAATGAAATCCTGCAGACTCTTGAGCCTCAATGACACATCACCGAGAACCACTGAGTTTGCTAATTATCAGGACCATAGTAGATAGAATAGCATGGATATTAATTAAAATGTAACCTGAACCTGTGTAACAACTATATACATATTGATCTTTGACACTAGTTACTATGCATCTGCAGGTCGAGCTGGTACAATTAGTGACTGACGGCGTAAATTACCTGATTGAATGTGAGAAGAGACTGGAGAGGGGGCAGGACATCAAGATCCCCTCCCCCATCTCTCCATTCAGGAAGTGAACGTCACCTCTGCTGGGAATCCTGGAATAGAGCAGGCGCTCCAACCGCTGGTTGTTAAACTGTTGGTCTTACAAGATATTCATGGCATGTATACTGTAGCACTGTACTGACTAAACATGCACAATAAATTCATTACATGTACACAAATCCTAGACACAATAAACACTTGTATTATTTCATAGTTTTAGTGATGTTACAGCCTCTAAAAAGCAAGAGATTACCTGAAACCTAAACGATAAAAAAGATTATTGACACTGGTGGAAAGTAACTAAGTAAATTTACTCAAGTGCAGTACTTTGGTACAATTTTGAGCTACTTGTACTTTACTTGATTTGCTACTTCACATCATTTTTTAAGTGAAACATTTTAGTGTCTACTCTTTTATCTGACAGCTATAGTTACTACTGTCAGATTAGGATTTTATATAAAAAACAAATCATAATCTTGTAGAATACAATGCATTGCACATTAAACCAGTAGTTCTCAACTGGCTTGTGGCACCAAAAGCAGTACTGTATCTAGTTGGGGCTCCTTGTCACATTTCAGATGTAGCAGTTCCACCAAAGAGACATTTCCCCTCTAAACTTCTCAAATGGTTTAATCAAAATAACAGTTTGAGGCCAAATTATTCGATATTTCATCAAAAAGAGAAGATTAGAGGAAAGTCCAAAAAGAAGAAATTTATTTTTCTCCTACCCCATTAATTATCTCAGGTCCCCCAGATTAATATTTTGATCCAGTGGAACACCAATATACTACTAATATATTATACTTTAAGTACATTTTTCCAATAATATTTCTGCAATTCTTCTAAGGTTTTGAATGCAGTCCTTTTGCTTGTAATGGAGTACTTTTACATTCTTGTATTGGTACTTTGACATAAGTAGAAGATCTAAATACGTCTTCCACAACACTGGTTGTTTATCAAATCCAACTCATTCATATTTGTTTACCTCAAAAGCACATGAAAGTGTGGCACACAAAATGTTACATTAAAAAGTCTCAGCTATCATAACACTATAATTCCTGTAAACTAATGCAAAACAAGATAATAAAACAGCGCTACATCAAAGTCAAAGAAAGCACAATTCAAGTGCACACAACATACAGTGAATACTCACACCTCCCACTGCTGTGATAGGTCCTTTTCGCCTTCAGACAGAGATGTTGGCATTATGCAATGGCCGACAGCCAGACTTAATGAGATGGAGCTATATTGGACAATAAGGTTACAACCTTTCGAACTCTATAATTAAGTGCTCAACCCCTGTTTGTCCTGTCTCACAAAAGAGAATATAGCTGCTGTTACTGCAGCAAGTAGCTTCATATTCTTCTATGAAAAAGAAATAAACAGCAAGGAATAAAATAGTAACCCAAGGATGTACTGTATTTCACCTCACTAGCTGGTGGTTAACCTGGCAGGATCTCACCTGCCTCCTATACAAGGCCTTTAATCCAGGGGCAAAAGGCCAAGCTCATTACCAACAGACACCAGACAGGCCAAACAGAGGTGGCTGGTTGACACTACATAGCCAATTTCATCTGATTTACATGCTTAGGCAAGAAGAAGTGTGGATTATACTTTATAAATAAAGGCATCCTGCAATGAGAAATTAGTGTTAATTAGAGTTTAATTATTTGGATGAAAGGGCCTTTTAAATCCTGCTGCTGAGTCTTTCTGAGTTGCTCTTCCTTTTCTGGCAGCAGATTAATGACGTAGATCCATTAATGCTATTGGAGATCTACACTAAAGAGCTCTGTGTGTATGAGTGTGTGTTGGAGGATAGGATTTTTCTGATGGGGTTTTATCAGCAGGGTTAGTGAACACTTGTACTTCACACAAAACCAATAGTGTTTTTCAACCTATCATCAGCATATGCAGTACTTCAAGGAAGCCTACAAGAGGGATTTTTTTTTGTAGCTGTGATATTAATATTCTTCCAAGGTCATTTTGGCTATTCAATCATTGATTAGTTACACATTGACAGCTCAAGGTATGGCAGTCTCAGCTTCACCACAAACAGTGGAAGTGTTTTGGGTGAATGCCTTACACACATTCAGGACAAATATGCAGTTTTAGTTGAGCAAACTCTTATTGACACAAAATTTCTTTAAAATTAAATAATAATAAATTAATTAATGATAATTTGGTGGGACTGTAAAGAGAGCATTCAACATGTACAAATATATGATCAATAATAAAGCATGGCTGGTAAACACTCCCCTAACGTGAACTGTTATTGAGCAAATGTGGTGAGTTTTTTTTTTTTTTTTAGGCTATAAAACACATAAAACAGAAGTGGATAAAATGTTTATTTGGCATCAGAGGTCTGACAAATAATTCTGTCTGCTTTCCCATTTGATCAAAGACTCAGGATGAGGCTGCGTGTGTCACTGGTGTTCATCTGTATGATGCTATCAGCAGGCACAGTAAGAGCAGTAAACGAGCAATCTTTTTGATGGCCTTTGTGAACATTTAGTATTCTCCTTTGCCTGCAGTGTCTGGGTTAAAGTGTTTCACCTGCTGGAGTGCAAACCTCCCGCTATTTGGAGCCCTTGAAGGAAGCCTTTGAAATCTAAAATCCTGGTGGAGTATTGTGAAGAATTTGCTTTTTTACCTGTAAATCTTCAATTATTTTGATGGTTACCTGAATAGTACAATTTCCATATTTACTTACTTCCGCATTTAACAGACACTGTATATTTGGAAATATTTGTATATATAGAATGAAATGTACCAAATGTAAACTAGTGTTACAAAAGTAATACTGATTTCTTATAAAATACTGATGCCAATATGCCAAATTTAGCTTATATTTAAACAACAGCATACTGCAAACCTAAAATCCTACAAAACCAACCAACACGCTTATTTATACAAGCTGTGTTTTAGAGGAAAGAACAATTTGTTTGGGAAATTCTTCAATTGGTAAGTATTGTATACCATGCGTCATCATGTGTGTAGTTAATGAAACCAGGCAGTAGAGGGCAGTATAGGAGAAAAAGTGGTGCACAAACTTTAAAAATTATGAGATTATCAGTGAGTAAAATAAATGATGTATCTTGTAACCAGGGGCGGATCTAGAAAAATATTTATGGGATGGCGAGAGGGGGGCAGGAATTTTTTAGGGGTGGCAACATATGTCAAACGTATATATATACTGAATTTAATCACAGTTTGATGAGAAATAGTATGTACACACTACAAAACGGCACAGGCTGCCATTTACAAACTCATACAGACAAACTTAATATCATGCAATCAATGTCTTGCATTTAAGGTTTCATGTGAAACAGTTCATATTAGGAATAAATGACCATACAATGTGATCTCACTTAATAGGAGATAGAAGTATGATAGAAGTAAGGGGCATTATCACAGGAAAGGCATTAAGGTACACAGGTGATGAGTGGCAGATGTGTGAAGCAAACAGTTTTTGACTGTGTCAGAGAGGCAGCATTGCAGGTAGCATTTGTACAAGATTAGGAACTGTCATTGATTAGTTATAACCATCAGACTGTGTTAACACACACTAACATTTTAGCCTGGGAGAGTATATTTAGTTTAGTTTAATATTTAATTTTTTAATTTAATCTGAATCTGATCTAAAATACATACATCTATAATAAATATAAAAACTCATCTCCCCATCTCATCACACTTTCACACTGACAACTTTCCCTAATTATTCATATTTAAGCAAACATGAATTTTTATATTTATTTGAAGTCTAAGCAATGTCTCTTCAGTTTTATAAAATTGTCCGTCGTTGTCATTTGTTGTTCTTATTCATATGTAACTTAGTATATATGCAGCAACAATTTCCATACCATGTGGACCAGCTCGACTGGAGCTCGTTGGTGATGGCCCAGGCACTCTGCTTTCCCTTTCACTGTCTGAGCCCTGCACAGTATCTTGTCTCTCGCTTTCTCCCTCCACATCTTGGTGATGCTCTCCCTCCATATCTTCACCGCTGTGGTGTTCTCCCACCTCCTCCTGTCCCTGGTCGCCTTGGCCTTGTATTCTCTCTCTGTCACCTTTCTGTTGCCCTTTTCTCTCCACCTCGTCTTCGTCTTCTCTCTCTCCTTCCACCTCTTTTCTCTCTCCTTCCACCTCATCTTCTCTGTCTACCTTGCTCAGTTGTTCATTTTCTATTTCTCTTGCCTTTCTCTTTGGTGAGAAAAAAACTACATATGCTACCTTTCCTCTTCATTTCTGTAAGATTAAAAGTAATTTTACAATGTGTTCCTTGACAGACGTTGAATCAATATTAGCTTTTGTAGCCTACTTTACACAGAACAAACGTCAGACCTAAGTAACATTATATGTATAGTTAGCAAAATAACATTCTTCAACCTGATTTTTATCATCTCAAAATCAGCATCGCAACTATGCTAGCACTGTGCTTTCGTTATAAATTAATTTCTTGATAGATAATCCGTTTTGACCTCTTTCCTCCTGTGTCTCCTTTCCTCACGACTCCTGGCCAAGGGGGTAAGCTTCGCTTCAGAGCTCGAATCTCCTATGGCGCCATTTTGATGCTACAAAGCGATCACCCCCCGTTAGCATTCCATTGACTGCCATTCATTTTGACGTCACTTTGACAGAGAATAACTTTACATCTGAAGCGTTTAAAGACTTTATTTGTCCATTGTTTATTTCTAAAGAAACACAACAATGTATAAAAGGCTCCATTACCTTGTACCTCACGGTATGGCTCCGTAGTATACGTTTTTGTAAAAATAGGCTAACGATTGTGTCATAACCACGCGACTTACTGTCGCATAGTAGAGGAATTACCGTATAGTACAGGAGAAGCTCGCAGGCAGTTTGGACTTACATTAGCTGTTTAAGTTTAATTACTTATGTTAACTAGCATTTTAGTTAGCAATAATTAGCCTGTGTCCATGTTATCTCCTTACATATACCTACGCTCTCCTTCTCTGCAAGATTGGGAATGATTGAGATTTCTCTTGGCACAGCTACCAGAAGACTTCCAACTTTCAGACACGTTGCTCACGTCACATTTACGTTGTTTCTCTCAGTTGGAGGCTGCGCAGTAACGCTCAGCGCTCACCGGAAAAGTGCTTCCAAAGGCCTTCACTGGTCTCCGTCCAGAGCAACGGGATCTGTTGGTCCATTCTTATATACAGTCTATGCTCCTGGCTCCCTCGCTTTGCGTCACTCAGTTTTCCAAAGAAATCAGGCACTTGCCGCTCTGGCGTCATCTCGTGCTGCATTCACTGTAGTCGGACATTGGAGATTCGCGCTCATAAATTGTCAAATTGGCCATAACTTTTAATTCGTTGCTGCCAACTGGGGTGGCAGCAGGGGCGGCAAGGCTTTCTTTTAGGGTGGCATTTGCCACCCTATGCCACACCGGTAGATCCGCCCCTGCTTGTAACCAACCAAGTCCACAACTATTTATGTGTGTGCATCAGTTCTCACATTTTAATGTCTAATATCAGTTCAGAGAATCTAGATATGAACCAAATGCATATCTGCCATCTATCTATAATAACTGATTTACATTCACTGCTTATTTTTGGCAATTTGTTATGAATGAATGAATGAATGAATGAAATGTGTTATTAAAGAATATATTAAAATACTCTTTTAAAATACTATTCTGAAGAATCTTCCTCTTGAGAATCTCCCATTATTGATATGGTATTATGGAAGCAGTGTTTTCATTTTTCTTTTAAGATGCCTATGTGGTGCTAGAGTTAGGTACTTCATACTTGGAATCAATGGAATCCATTATTCTGGCAGCTTCTGTATTGTATTTTTCCCATATGTAAATCAGGTAAATGTAATGTAATCATAATCTAGTTGAGTACAAAATAACAGCTATGACTAATGCAATAATAAAATGCTACATTAAAAGTAGACCTTTTTTATTTTTTTTATTTACAACCCAGAAGCAGCCAGCGGTGACAGTTTGATTTACTGGTGTAATTATATTACAATAATATAATGAATGGGCATTTTTGTAAGTGAAGTCATACCCGGGAAATCACCAGCTGACCTGGTGTGCACTTCTGAAAAAGCAGATCAAGACTACACCCAGCTGCTAATGAGCTCAAAACTTTTTTTCCATTTATTAAACAGTAACTGCAAAAAAATAAACTTACAGTCCTTTGTTCAGTCACTGTTGAGGTAACATGCTCTGCAAAAAAAGGCGAAACAAAACAAGGGGTTATGCAATTATTATGCAATTACTCCAGTTTCAGAAAATATTTCCTCTATGGCTGTGTGTAAACTGTATTCACAGTTCACAGGGCTCTAGTAAGTGATTATATGGTGTTTGTGGTTAATATTGCTTCATGTCATCAATAACAGGAAGTAAAAGATGTATGACAACATATTTAACATTAACTCCCACATACCTCTAATTATTCTATACTGCTAATTAAGAATTCAATCACAACAAAACACAGTAGTCTTTCTTTTCTATGAGTTCATAGTTCAGAGTTCAATGCAAAAAAGGCTATTGCACATTAGGATTCCCACACTCCATTACTGTCTCTTTAGCTTTATGACTTATGTTGTCAATTCACTGAGCAGTATTAAATTGATGAATGTGACAAATTGTTTATCGTTTATATATAACAGCTGATAATACCCCAAATGCTACCAATCGCTTCACAGAATGTCAGGGTTTTGGTATTTTGTTCTGTTTTATTGTGTAGTCTTGTTTCTCTGTTTTGCTTGGTTTCCTGTTTTATTTTGATAGTCTGTCTTGTCTCCCTTGTCTTGTCTAGCTTACGTCCTGTCTTTGTTTGTTTCCCGCCTTTTTTGATTGTTCTGCCCCACCCTGATTTGTTCCACCTGTTGTTTCACCTGCCTCTCGTTCCCTCATTACCTTGTGTATTTAGCCTCTCTGTTTTCCCTTGTCTCTTGTCGGATCGTCTCGTCTTTTTGCTGTGTGTTCTGTTTGTTTCTGCATTCCCTGTCGTGGATTTCCTTTATGAATTGGATTATATCTCCAAGTAAGTTTTGCTTATCTTTAAATAAAACTCTTTAAACTGCATTTGGGTCCAAACCTTGCCTGCCTTCGCACCAGACGTGACAGAACGATCCGACCAGTTATGGACCCAGCAGGTATGGAGTTTGTACCGCTTTTTCACCCCATGGACTCAGTGGGAGAATTTTTGATGGGATTTTTTCATGATTTTCATGAGGAAGATCCTGCCCTTGCTAGGAGCATCATGGAGGCTCGCTGGCAGGCTACTGAAAAGGAGTTTAGCTTTCTAGTCTCCAAGCCAGACAGCCTTTCCGAACCTCATGTACAGCAGACAACCAGCCTGCCTGTTTCACGGCCTACTAGTTTTCTAGCTACTGGCTCTCTGTTCCTGACCCAACCTGTCTCCTCACCTGCTTCCCCGGAACCTTTTCCTGTTTGCTCAACTGGGACTCGTGGAGGCCGAAGACGGAGGAGGGGAAAACATGTCTCCCAGCGCCATGCCCTGCATCAACCTCTTGTCGTTCCTGAGCTGACCTGTGTTCCTGAGCCTGAGCTGACCTGTGTTCCTGAGCTTGAGCTGACCAGTGTTCCTGAGCCTGAGCTAACCTGTGTACCTGAGCCTGAGCTAACCTGTGTACCTGAGCCTGAGCTAACCTGTGTTCCTGAGCCTGAGCTGACCTGTGTTCCTGAGCCTGAGCTAACCTGTGTACCTGAGCCTGAGCTGACCAGTGTTCCTGAGCTGACCTATGTGCCTGAGCCTGAGCTGACCTATGTGCCTGAGCCTGAGCTGACCTGTGTACCTGAGCCTGAGCTGACCTGTGTTCCTGAACCTGAGCTGACCTGTGTTCCTGAGCCTGAGCTAACCTGTGTACCTGAGCCTGAGCTGACCAGTGTTCCTGAGCTGACCTATGTGCCTGAGCCTGAGCTGACCTGTGTACCTGAGCCTGAGCTGACCTGTGTACCTGAGCCTGAGCTGACCAGTGTTCCTGAGCCTGAGCTGACCTGTGTTTCTGAACCTGAGCTAACCTGTGTATCTGAGCCTGAGCTGACCTGTGTTTCTGTTCCCGGGCTGACGTGCAGCTCCCCTGACCCTGGGCTGACGTGCAGCTCTCCTGACCCTGGGCTGGCTAGTGGCCCCATCCCAGAATCCCGGCTAGCTAGCAGCTCCCTAGATCCCCAGCTGGCTAACAGCTGCCCAGAACCGCCGCTGACGTGCAGCTGCCCAGAACCGCCGATGAAGCGGAGCCTTCCAGAATATCTGCTGACGTGCAGCATTCCAGAACCTCTGATGACGCAGAGCCTTCCAGAACCTCCGCTAATGTGCAGCCTTCCATAACCTCCGCTGACGTGCAGCCTTCCATAACCTCCGCTGACGTGCAGCCTTCCAGAATCTCTGGAGTCTTCCAGTCGTCCAGAGTCTCTGATGACCGCTCTGCTAGAGTCTTCCAGTCGTCCAGAGTCTCCGATGACCGCTCTGCTAGAGTCTTCCAGTCGTCCAGAGTCTCCGATGACCGCTCTGCTAGAGTCTTCCAGTCGTCCAGTCTTCGATGACCGCTCTGCTAGAGTCTTCCAGTCGTCCAGTCTTCGATGACCGCTCTGCTAGAGTCTTCCAGTCGTCCAGAGTCTTCGATGACCGCTCTGCTAGAGTCTTCCAGTTGTCCAGAGTCTTCGATGACGTTCTCCCAGAGTCTACGTCGACTGACCTCCCAGAGTCTGCGCTGACCGTTCACCTAGAGTCAACGCTGACCAGTCTCCCAGTGCCTTCGTGGACCGTGGCCCCAGAGACTGTGCCGTTGCCCAACACCTCAGAGACTGTGCCGTTGCCCGGCACTTCAGAGACTTTGCCTTTGCCCTGCCCCCCAGAGACTTTGCCTTTGTTGTTGGTTCGACTGACTCCTGTCCCCCATGTTTTGTCGGTAGTCCGGCCGACTTCTGTTCCAGTTACCCTGTCGGTGGATTTGCCGACTTCTGATCCTGTTGCCTTGTTTCCTGATCCTGTTACCTTATTGGCAGACACTGGCCCAGCTGACCCGTCGCCTGTCTCCAGCCCAGCTGACCCTTCGCCTGCCCGGCCCACAGAGGGGTTTAGCCTTTGCTGGCCCGCCAGGTCTCCCGAGGGATTCTTAGCCGTCCTGCTTGTCCGCCTGAGGGATGCTGCCTTCGCCACTGGCCTCCTGAGGGGTTACGCCTTCGCCACTGGCCTCCTGAGGGGTTACGCCTTCGCGGATGGCCTCCAGAATGGATTCGCCTTCACGGACGGCCTCCAGAGGGGATTCGCCTTCGCGGATGGCCTGCTGATGGGTTTCGCCTTCGCAGCCGGCCTCCAGAGGGGATTCGCCTTTGCGGATGGCCTGCTGATGGTTTCGCCTTCGCAGCCGGCCTCCAGAGGGGATTCACCTTCGCGGATGGCCTGCTGATGGGTTTCGCCTTCGCAGCCGGCCTTCAGAGGGGTTTTGCCTTCGCCTCCGGCCTCATGAGGGGTTTCGCCTTCGCCTCCGGCCTCAGAAGGGATTCGCCTTCGCCGCCGGTCTCCAGAGGGGTTTCGCCTTCGCCGCCGGCCTCCAGAAGGATTCTGCCTTCACGGACGGCCTCCAGAGGGGTTTCGCCTTCGCCTCCGGCCTTATGAGGGGTTTCGCCTCCGGCCTTATGAGGGGTTTCGCCTCCGGCCTTATGAGGGGATTCGCCTTCGCCGCCGGCCTTCAGAAGGGATTCACCTTCGCAGACGGCCTCCAGAGGGGTTTCGCCTTCGCCACCGGCCTCCAGAAGGATTCTGCCTTCGCCGTCGCCCTCCAGAGGGGTTTCGCCTTCACGGACGTCCTTCAGAGGGGCTCTACCTTCGCCGACCTGTTCAGCCGCCTGAAGGATTCAGCCTTCGCCGCCTGAAGGATTCAGCCTTCGCCGCCTGAAGGGTTCTGCCTTCGCTGCTGCCCCAAGTGCCCATGGTTCCCGGTAGCCGAGGCCTCTCTGTTCCCTGTGCCCCAGTGCCTCTCTGTCCCCGGTTGCCGAGGGCCTCTCTGTCCCCGGTTGCCGGGGCCTCTTTCCCCGGTTGCCGGGGCCTTCCTGTTCCCTGTCCTGGGGCCTTCCTGTTCCCTGTCCCGAGTGGCCTCTCCGTTCCCTAGCCCCGTTTGACTTTGTTGTTAATCTGTTTTGTCCCTCCTCCGGTCCCCCTCCGCCCTCCCTGGGTTGTCTTTTGTTCTGTTTTTGTTTTTGGGACATCTGGGATCTGTCCCTTGGTGGGGGGGTACTGTCAGGGTTTTGGTATTTTGTTCTGTTTTATTGTGTAGTCTTGTTGTCAAAACAACCTAGAGCTCAACGCTCTAAAGACAGTGGAGATGGTTGTGGACTTCAGAAAGCACCCTGCCCCCATCACCCTCTGTGGCTCCACAATTGACACTGGGGAGTCTTTCCGCTTCCTGGGAACTACCATCTCCCAGGACCTCAAGTGGGAGCTGAACATCAGCTCCCTCGTGAAGAAAGCACAACAGAGGATGTACTTCCTGCGGCAGCTGAAGAAATTCAACCTGCCAAAGACAATGATGGTGCACTTCTACACAGCCATCATTGAGTCCATCCTCACATCCTCCATCACCATCTGGTACGCTGCTGCCACACTGCCACTGGACAAGGGCAGGCTGCAGCGTGTCATTCGGTCAGCTGAGAAGGTGATTGGCTGCAATCTGCCGCCGCTCCAGGACCTATACGCCACCAGGACTCTGAAGTGTGCTGGAAAGATTGTGGCTGACCCCTCCCACCCCGGACACAAGCTCTTTGAGCCACTCCCCTCTGGCAGGAGGCTGAGGTCCATCAGGACCAAAACCTCACGCCACAAACAGTTTTTTTCCCCTCCGCCACTAGCCTTATTAACAAGGCCCGGAATCCATCCTGACTCTCTCCACACCCCACTGTAAATACTCTGTACCTACTGTACCTACTCTGCTGTAGCGTTCCTTTTTACTACTGTTTAACTTATTTTACTATTTATTTAATTTTATTTTATCGTTATTAATACATACTGTGTGTATATGTTTATACTTATATTTATATTCTTTTTATCCTTCTTATATTTGTATGTGTGACATGCTCCAACAACACCATGACAAATTCCTCGTATGTGCAACGTACTTGGCAATAAAGCCCATTCTGATTGTTTCTGTTTTGCTTGGTTTCCTGTTTTATTTTGATAGTCTGTCTTGTCTCCCTTGTCTTGTCTAGCTTACGTCCTGTCTTTGTTTGTTTCCCGCCTTTTTTGATTGTTCTGCCCCACCCTGATTTGTTTCACCTGCCTATCGTTCCCTCATTACCTTGTGTATTTAGCCTCTCTGTTTTCCCTTGTCGGATCGTCTGGTCTTTTTGCTGTGCGTTCTGTTTGTTTCTGTATTCCCTGTCGTGGATTTCCTTTATGAATTGGATTATATCTCCAAGTAAGTTTTGCTTATCTTTAAATAAAACTCTTTAAACTGCATTTGGGTCCAAACCTTGCCTGCCTTCGCACCAGACGTGACACAGAACTGAATACACATGGAAGTGTAAAGAGTATTAGTGGAAAATAACAGATCCACACTTGCACTTATTTCATAGCAGTTTAGTAACCTCCACAGTGTCCCTAATATTTTAATGAGCATTCATTACAGACCCACAAGTCCACCAATTAGTTAGTGGTGCAAAATGATGGCCAAAACAATGAATAGATGATCCACGTTGTAAAAAGCCAGACTTTAACAACAACATCTGGAGTTGTACTGTTCATGCCACTGAAAACATACTAGAAGAGCACGACATAGTTGTACATAGTTGGAAAGTACTAGAATATTATGCTTGAGCAAAATAACTTAGTTTAAGGTACAAGAGCAATACATTACCTTGGTTAAAATGTACTTCGATAAAGTAAAGTAGGTCAGTTAAAATGTACTCTGAGTAAACGTTACTGCATTAAAGCAATATTGTATATGATGACCATGTTGGTTGATAGACCTATTAAACTAAAGAACACATTTAGGCTACAAAATGAATTGCATTAACATGCTAACGTATACACATCACACCACAGAGCCCTGATGTACAAACAAATTTAATTTCTATAGAGGGATTTTTGCAGCCTGTTCATACAACTGATTATCAATTATACTTATACAGCCTTCAGTATAAACTCACTAGAATGAACCAGAAAGCAGGCACAATTCAGACAATTAAACAAAAATGGCCAAAAAATTAATAACTGGAAACTGCGCCAGGTGCAACAAACATTCATAGGCTACATAAATTAAATAACCTGACACTTCTTATAGAATCAACAGTAGAATAAAACATTACCGAGGCAGACAACACAGACATGTTCAAACAATATAAACCCCACAGCAGCTGCACACATATTTCAGCAAAGAGCAGCACAGAATGCCAATGAAAAGTAGTTAATGTGCTTACTCTATAGGTACCTGTCTAATGTACAGTATATGGAGGCATGTTTGTGTTGCATGACAGTATGTGTTGAGAGATGCATATTTTCTGTATTTTGTGTTGTCTTTGTAAAGCTGCGGAACGGACAGAGTCCAAAACAAATTTCCCTTCGGGGACAATAAAGTATATCTTATCTTATCTATAATATATTTTTGCATGTGTAGCACGCGCACACAATGCTACTTTGTCCAGCAACATTGACGTCCTCTGAAAAGAAAGTTAATAAAGTCACAGTGAGTTTGTTGTTGTACTCACCTGTCTGCAGTCATTCTGTGAGTCTTGTGCACCGAGGAGTCCTCCCGTCTATTCCTGGTTTAACTCTGCTCGATCATTCTCAAAGCATAATATAACCAGACCACTCAGCGTCTTTGTGCCAATATAATCCATCCACTGAAAAATTGCTCTGCCATGAAGTTGTAACTTTAAAATGCTGCTTACTTGTAAATGCTTTAGTAATAATAATCCAGTGATAAATATATAATAATAAAACAATGTCAATGGGTTTATTCTGCTTGCTTGATTATAACGTTTACCTTTAAATAACATTAAAATTATTACCAACATGTTGCTGATATACCTTACTACATTAACTTAAGACAAAGCATAAGTAAAACAGTTGAATGAAAACATTTACTAATAGTATGTTTACACTGTGATAATTGTACTTAAGAAGGGCTTGAATATGTCTTCCACCACTGAGGCAGAGGAAGTTATGCAAAGAAGCTATTCAGAATATGTGACTATTCAGAACCAACTTTGTGATTATTATACAAATGCTGTCGAGCAAGTCAGTTCAGATACTGGATCCTCTGTGCAGTAGATGGTATTATTTGATGACCTTATGGGGGAGTGTGTCAGTTCTAATGTTCTGAAAACAACAATAAAATAACAAAAATAACAACAATTAACATAATTTCATCTTTCTGTTACTTCAATGTTATTAATAATGCAAGCATGTCTTTTTCTGTACAGGGTCACATCTCATCCATAAGGATGGAGGACCCCTTTTGGCCCAACAAGTGACAAACAAATTTCCAGTCCACCATCACTGGCCACTATAAATACATTGCGTATTTAAGACTGCTGTTTCTAGTGCTAGAAAACAGATAATCAGACTTTATCTCTTTTGATGGCATCCAAAGTGCGTTTCATTCTCTAATGAAGACTGAAAACAGCAACACATCGAGCAAAAAAAAAGACATCCGCTGGTTAATTGAATTATCACAGATGAGCAGGTTTGAGATTAATTCCACGTAAGGAGAAGATCAAAAGCGAGCCAGTTAGAAGGAAGTCAAGGGGAATAAGAGCACTGAAGCTTGTGGGATAATCCCATTAAGAGCTGCACATTCATTCAGACTGAGGCTCCACAGCTGTACAGTATGTAAGAGATTAGGCTGTGATGGAGAGGGTCACAATCAAACCTGTATTCTTACAGTTTTAGAACATTGTGGTGTATTATTCTGTGCTCTCAGTATTAAGTCTTTCTAGTTATGGTTTTGAGCAATGACCAACCACTATGAAAGCTATTTCAGCGTTTGTCTCTGGAACGGATTGGATTACAAAAACGAAGAAAATTGCATGCGTCATTGCTTAATACTAATTGCCATGGACATATTTTAATACATTGGAATACACATACACATTTACATTGTAGGCTATATATATACACTTGCAGGGGTGGATTTACTCTAGATACTGTATTGAAGTCGTTTATTTGTGTACTTGTACTTTTTTGAGCATTTAAAAAAGAAAGTAATTTTACTTTTACCAAAGTACATTGTATCGTACTTTGCTACATTTCAAGTGGTATCCATTACAGAGTTAAAAGAAAAGGCACGTAAGGAGGCAGGTTCGGGTGGTGGATGGATTTTTTTTTACTAAATGGAACAAACTGAACTACTTCATGTTTTGCGTCACATGCGTAAGTTGAGTAACTTAACATATGTACTGATTTTAACCCAAACCACACTTTTAAAGTTTTTCTAAACTTAACTACATAATTTTGTTGCCTTCTTCTGGCAAATATTTTCATACATGTTTAACCATACCTGTACCCCCAAAGAGGGGATATTATTCATGTACAGTGATAAATAAAATGTAGGTTAACACTGAATGAGTTTTCTTGTGTTTATTGTTATATGTGTGTCGTCAGTCTTTTGTAGAACCAAACCTATGGAGGGTTGGTGGTGTGTAACACTTGTATTAATATATTTGGTACCCCTAAAATCGCATGTAGGCCAAGCCTGGCCCCTCCATTTGAAATGGTCTAGAACTGCCACTGGTGCAGAAAGACAATCGCACCCGGGCTGAGTGTAGGATTAAGTTAACACTACAAATGCAAAACAATGCAATCAAATTAAGGAGAATGTCCTCATGGGTAATGTTTAGCATTATAGTACCTCAGCAAAGTTAACATAAGGTATCATGTTGCTGATATTGTTCCACTAGTGTGTGTACATGTACCCCCTCCCTTTTAAAAATGTAATGCAGTAACGTTTACTCAAAATACATTTTAACTGACCTACTTTCAGTGGTGAAAAAAGTATTTAGATCCTTTCCTTAAGTAAAATTACTAATACACTGTAAAAATACTCCGTCACAAGTAAAAGTCCTGCATTGAAAATGTTGCTTACTGTAAGTAAAAGTATGTAGGTATCAGGAAAATGTACTTAAAAGTAAAAAGTACTCAATGCAGAAATATCCTCACATTTTAGAAACTGGAAACGCTCAAAACTGTACTGAAGTGTTTATTCATCAAATAATTTCAGCTGTACTTGTAGGCCTTAATATTGTTGGGTAGTTTAAAGCAGCCATATTATGCTCATTTTCAGGTTCATAATTGTATTTTAAGGTTGTACCAGAATAGGTTTACATGGTTTAATTTTCTAAAAACACCATATTTGTGTTGTACTGCACCGCTCTCTCTCACTGCTGCAGATCCTCTTTTCACCTGGTCTCTGTTTTAGCTACAGAGTGAGACCTCTTTTCTTCTTCTTCTTTGGTACTATCTTTGATTGCACTGCACATGCCCAGTAGCTCAGATGTAGATCATGTCAGCTAGCTAGCTCCATAGACAGTAAAAGAAAGGTTGTTTCTACAACTTTGGTCAGTTACAAGGCAGGATTAGCTGGGAGACTTCTAAATGAGGGCGCACATGTAAGTAGTTCTTTTGTAGATTATGGTGAACTTGTGTGTGTTGTAGCAGTGCTTTGCTATTGAGAACGAGGTAGCACGCTAGCGTTAGCATGCTAGCGTTAGCCATAGCGTTAGCATGCTAACGCTACGAGCTAATGGTTGCGGTTAGCCTGCTCGTTTCGGCTTGTGACGTCACAAGCCGTGCCGATTTTGAACAGCTCACCCAGAGACTGAAGGCAGGACACATTCAGAAACTGTATCTCACTCTAAACAGCATGGGTGGATTTTTTTCAAAGTTTGTATGTGTGTGGAAGCACCAGAGACACAACATAACACCCCAAATCCCAGAAAAAGTGATTTTTTCATAATATGGGCACTTTAATTTATATTAAAACAATGTTTTAAAAACTCAAGTGTTTTGTGTGCAACAATCTTAATTTGTAAAGTAACTAGTAACTAAAGCTGTCACATTAATGTAGCAGAGTAAAAACTGCAATATTTCCCTCTGAAATGTAGTAGAGTAGAAGTAGAAAGTAGCAAGAGTAAAAGTGCCTCAAATTTGTCTACTTGAGTGAATGTAATTAGTTACATTCCACCACTGTCTAATCTTTACTTTAAGTAAATTTGTACACAAGTACTTTTACTAGAGTATAAAGTAATATTACATTTACTTGAGTACAATATTCAAGTACTCATTAACAATGCAGGGTATAGCATTGACATCTTTTATGACTACACTGAAAGCATTTGATCTAAGATTAGACTTTATTCGTCTGGAGTCTTGCTTTAAGGTGTTAGTGTCTGTGCATGAATATTATGTGAAAGCAGCTCACTTAAACATCTACCTCAGAAACACACTATTCATTGGCAAGGTCCAAATAGCAGTATGACATTAGTGATTTTACCACATAGTATTTATCAAAACTGTACACCATTGATGAAGGGTAGCAAAAGCCTGTAATTTTAACAAGTCCACAGCCATGCTAGCAGCTCTTTGAGGCTGTACTTAGTGCAGTTTAAGATTATTTTTTTGGCATTTCTGCCTTTAATGGATAAGACAGCTATGAAAGGGGGGGGAGAGAGAGGGGGAAGACATGCAGGAAATCGTCACAGGTAGGACTCGAACCCTGGAGCTTCTGCGTCAAGGCATAAACATCTATGTGCGCCTGCGCTACCAACTGAGCTGATGTTCAGCAGGTATAATGTTTGCAATGTTTATCATCTTAGTTTTGCATGTTAGCATGCTAACATGTGCTAATTAGCACTAAACACCATATATGTCAGATATATAGATATATATTTATATATATCTATATATCTATGACTAAACACAAAGTACAGTTGAGGCTAATGGGAATGTCATTAGTTTTGCAGGTATTGCACATCACATATCGTATGTACATATCATGATTTAGTGCTGGACTATCTGTACAACACTCCCACATTTTCAGATCTGTGGTTGGTAAATGGCTGGATCCTGTAGAAGCATAATGGTAAAACAAACACCAAATTAACATTCAGTTCTATAATAAAATGGACAGTAGAACCATAAAAACAGATTGATTCACAAAAGCAGAACATTAAAAATGTGCTTTATCATGCAAGTCATGTTTATTTTTAAATTGTCAAGGCAATATAAACAGAAAAGACAGCAGTGATGTAAAACCTCCCAAAGCATACTTAAACTGATATAAACTAAGAACAACAGAGGGAAGGTTTGAAAAATGCTCTTGCCAAAAAATATAATGTATCACATATTTTTTTGAGAGACGACTAACAAGAAAACCACTAAATCCACCATACACCATGAATTTGAGATGAATAAAATAATTCTTCAAATAAATATTCTATGATCAAAGTGAACATAATTAGTACACTAAATTAAATATTTGGCAAAAACAACAAAAAATATGTATTGACAGCATTAGTCAAACAAGTATATTTACAGAGAGATGGATGACTTTGTGACTGTTTGTGTGATCTCATTCCACAGAGCAGAAGTTATCGAGAGCGTTCTCTCGGGTCTTGGGGAGCTCGCGTTGTTCCAGTAATCGGTACTGGAAGGAAACACGATTGATATAGTTCCCACTGGACACCAGCCTCACCACCGAGTTATCACAACCAATCTTCATCTGGGCTGAAGGGCCAGAGAGAAAAACAGATACTTTACACTGGAGCACATACAGAGCATTCTTGTTCACTTGCCAGCCCTTCTTAGCCTGGGTATGAAAAAGTGTCTTTGTTCAGTGTGTGAAGTGCTAGTAAAATATAGTATAGTTAAGATGTACAGTGTATTGAAATTCAAAAAGTAGAAATTGCTTATTCCAATGTTGATAATGATCATACATCGTTAATTCTAAACATTTGTGGTATTATTTTGTTTCAGAAAATATAGTAATGCATTGGTGTTTATTTTTCTAATATTAAATTCAGATGAAAATGAAGTTGTAAAATATGATTTTCATTGCAAATATTTCACCACGAGGGATGGCCTTTTTATTTTATTATTTTAAGGACTAATCTGCTGCATCATATGTCAGAATTTTTATTATTGGAAGCATATTCTGAGCTGTCCTTACCATAAGAGGTCGCTGTTGTAACACTGTGGTGAACTGTGTTTTGATGTGTGTGGCATAATGTGAAGCTGGAATTTAGTTTAGATGTTTTCGTCGATACATGTGGTGAAATGTGCCAAACTGTGTTTAAAAAAATCAATCAATTTTCAGAGGAAATCAGTAACTGGAAATTGTGAGCCTAGGCGTAGCATAGCATAGCATAGCACAGCACAGCACAATATACTGTAGCTTAGTTAAGTCAATGTCCAGTACAAGAAGTCAGATTTCTGATGGAAACCTGCGGTTACAAGGAACGTCACAGATACACTCTGGAGGGGCTCAGACTCACCAAGCCCACTGAGGGAGAAACAAAGGTCAGCTATGGGGAACATCATAGAGGTGTCCACCCCATTCCCCCCTAGCAGCTCCACATAGTCACCTGACCCCGAACAGCCTGTCCACACCTGCCTCTGTAAAAAAAAACTTAACTTATTAAGTCTGCATATTAAAGTGCCATAATAAAGGTACCCTATGTAGTTTATTTTTTACCACTAGTGGCGCAATGGAGCAATGTGTTGACGAGCAAGGCCCGGTTTTGTTTGTATCATGTGTTTACTAGCACATGCTAGTAATTAAAGTAGTTATGAGTAATAAGGAAAAAAATGTATTCATCACATTTGTCAGGTCTCAATGTGTTGGTGAGAAATACTGATTGTGTTTACTTACAAGATGAATCTACAGGGTACCTTTAAATTCCAGCTTGGCCTGTCGGTTCATGTGAAGTATTGATTAGAGTAGAACAATTAGAAACACTGCTATAATAGAGAGTTATATCTAACTATCACATAGGCAGTAGCCTGGTATCTGTTTAGAATAATGATATACAGCTAAAGGGTACCTCAAGTTGGTCCATCTTATATTCTATCCATGCTCCTCTTTTATTGCATGTTTTACATAAAATATGATTACATGCAGCTCTGTTTGCCTGTAAAACTGTTCATACAAATCATCTTTGAAATTGTAACACTTAGAACCTTCCTCAGGATTTGAGTAGAAATGTCAGTTTATCATAATATCAACAGTCTGGCAGCCAGTGTAAGCCCAGCTGCCATTATCTTTAGGAGTCATTTTGTTTTGTTCTGTCTTTTATTAAACATGATTTACACCATGTATGTCGTTCTATGAGATTTTATTTCACGTGTAATTTATTACTAAAAGTTTTGTGACAGGCTCCATTAAGTGAATATTTACAGCTTAACAGTGAGCTGCAATAAAGCTCTGTAAAGCAGAGGGGAGCTGCAGATTCAACAGGGCACAAGCAACCCCTTCACACTGTCACATTGTTTTCACTTTGACATTTGATACATTGTTATTATAAAAATATTGATGTATTACATTATACATTAGAAACTGCCAAATATCTTTATCGAACATTCAATATAAAGGGTTAACAATTTACAAACTGTAACATGTGATGCTTGGTTTTGCTCATGAGAGCAGCTGATTGACGTCCCAACATAGCCATTGTGTGCTCACACAGGTGTTTTCACTTTGCCTAATTAGACCTTTTGCCACGGAAGTCTAATTAGACTTTGTTGCACCTGTTAGAGTACAACAGCAGCTGACAACAGAATCACTCAAACACCAGTGTGCCTCTGCAAACTATTTGCCAACCGGAACATTGATTTTGGATGACTCCCCAAAACCCTGGCCATTTTTCAATGACAATATTTTTAGAAGTTCACTGCCGATGTTTTTCATTTATGATACATATGCATGGCAAAGGTCTAAATAGGGCAAATACAATCAATTGGTTAAAGGAATAGGTTGACATTTTGGAATATATGCATATTTGCTTTCTTGCCAAGAGTTAAATAGGAAGATTGATACATTCTCATGTGTGTATGGTAACATTAAATGTATAGCTGGAGCCAGATGGCAGATTTTGTTACGTTTGGACAGATCCAGGGTAGCTGTCTTACCTCTTTTCCAGTCTTTGTGCTAAACTACGCTAACTGTCTCCCTGCTTTTATGACATTATTTAAATAATACATTATGAATTAAGTGAAGACAGTAATCCAGAAACATGTTTTTAAATACCAAAATACTTAACCTAATAACTAACCTAAAGAGGTTTCCTAACCGCATAATGCTCACCTCACACAAAGTGAATCAGTTAAAAAAGGTTTTTGTTAAATGTAGCTACTTTTGTATGTCATATTCAAAAATAAGAACTCTACATGAATAATGTTTGTTTCACTTCAGTCGACTTACAAAAACCATCAATCTTTTCTCTGTTGTGAATTTCATGACTATAGTTAGGTAGCTAAATATGTTGGAAGATTACATCCTGGAACCAGGCTACTAAAACAAGTATTTCCCCTCTGGTTAGGGTTAGGCAAATGGAATAAGATTTGAACAGAAGCTGATGGATCTTAAAGGTGATCTTTACTTTATGGAAATAATATTATGTCAAGCAGTAATAACATGAAAATTCATATGATTAGAATGGCTGGTACCTTATCTCCTTATCTTGATCATTTAAGGAAGAATTTTAGTAATGTGAGTTTACTTTAACAGAAAAAGGGGGGTGTTTGTCTATTTGTGTGTGTGTGTGTGTGTCTCACCTGTGGGCTGAGCTCATTGCTTATGGCCTGCCCCAGGCTGAGATCTGTCAGCCGGATCTCCACAGGGTAGATGATGGAGAAGCTGCAGTTCCTGCGCTGGTGTGGCATCACCATGGTGAAGCTGCCCTCTGGACTCTGAGACATAATGTTACAGGCTTTATACACACACACACACACACACACACACACACACACACACACACACACACAAAGACAAAGGAGGAGAGGTTTCAAATTAACAGTTCCCCGTCACCAGAGAAACTCATTACTGACACCTCATGTCACAAATTGGATATGATCAAGGCTGACTCGCGGGGAGGGGACACAATTAGTGCTGAGCAAGAAAATCCAATTCCAGATTCGATGACAAAGATAAGAAAATAATGAAATTTGAATTGATAACAGTATAGTAGACTAGACAGGCACCAACAGGAGTCGGAACAGTTTACTCCTGCAGGCATGTAAAAGCATTTTTTGTGGTGAAGGAGCCATGCCAATCAAAACTAAGGAGAGAATGTTAGAATGTTATTTTTTCTGCAAGATTTGAAGACGAGATTAATGACTTTTAACTGTTATGCTATGTGTGTTATTTTCCCACTTGTCACAATCAGGTGAAATATTTGTTTTTTAGTGGGTAAGAAGGGTCTACACATGTTGAGGGACATTACGTGTTCCCTGTTGCTTATTTGTGTGATATACAGTACATCATTGCATGTACAGAGAGATATGATTGCTGTTTTATAGCCGGTTTTACCCAATTGAGGCTACCTTGTGACACAGAAGAAGCAGGATTGTGGACAGCTGAAGTTAATAGTCAATTATGAATGAAACCTCCCACATTGGCTTGCGATTTATGTTGTTTCCCTATAGATCATCCATTCAAACTCCCTTCTTTGTGTCAGTACTCTTTCTTTGTCCGTCTTTGTCTTACAGCCAGACTGTGATTGTTATGCTGCTTGACACAGTGTTAACACCGTGTTTGACAAGCAGCTGGAAAACAGGTGCATGCCTCTCATTCAATCTCTTCCTGTCGCTCTCGGCCTTGATTTATGCTCGGCCAGGCACAAATGTCCAGCAGGAACACACATGCATGCACACAAGTCAACAGTCTAGCCATCAATTTAAAACACACATATAAAAATAAAAAACACAAGTCTGATTTAGATGCAAGGCCTTGGAGCTTGTTTACGATTATGATTTAGTTTTTTGGATGTTGTTTCTGTTCATTTTGCTTTCAGACTTTTTTCCAAGGACGTGCAGCAGGTCTTACGGAAGGGGTTGTGTAGCTTTTTGACAGTAAGGGTGAAGCCACTGTCAGGGCTGTGAATGCGGAAGAAGATCATGGCGACGTTCTGAGAGGAGCGGCTGGTGGCTCCTGGTGCTGCGGAGGAGCAGTAGTCTGTGTAGCGCTGGTTCAGCGGGAGCTGGTGGTCCTGCCTGCTGGGGAACTTCTCTCCCTTCAGAACCCAGCCGTCAAACATCTGTAAGAGGAAAATCAGAGTTTCTTTATTTTATTAATTCATGATTACACTCACAATATTTTCACTTAGCAATATATTCTTTATATTATGTGAGGTAAAGCATCAGTAAAAGTTTTGGAAGAAAAAATCATCCATTTAGATTATCTATTCCAGTGCCACTCCACGGCCCCTTTGTATACACAATATGGAGTAATCTTTGAAAATAAACATTATCTTAAAAGTTGGAATATGAGCTTGTAGCAGATTTAAAGCAAAATGCTCGCTAAGTATGACATAAGGGCATTTTTTCATTTTTGTGTAGGAGGTAAAGGAGACACAAAAATACCATTAGTTAACATACAGTAGGATGGGAACAGAGAATGTGTTCAGCTACAATTTTCTACATAGGATGAATATGTTGTTGGTGACATGAAATATAAATACAGAGTACATAAGTTTTTACTTTATTTAATGAATAAGTTGGTCAATATGCTAGTGTCCCAAAAAATCCTCCTGTTTTCTATTCAATTTATTTTGGAATAGTGAAAATTAAAACAAAGTTAACATAAGGCAACATTACTTTACTTTGCTTTAGGGGTCTTTCCTAAGGCTAGACCAATACAGTTTACAGCACCATCTACACCGCTGTGTTTTGAATCATTTTACAACCACAATCCAACATGAATTATTTGAATTAAATTCAATGTCGTTTATGCAGATAGTGTGTTTTGAAAATATAAATGTGTGCTGTTTGGATGTTGAGCATCTTTCTCCTGCCAAAAGGGATTGATCTATGCAGGTCAGATAAGACCTCGACACAGCCTGTAACCCCAGTTGGTGTCATGCCTTTCACCCCTTTGGCCCACATTAAGTAAAAATGCAATGTAACTGGCAGGCTTGGCTGCACAACTAAAGCATTCTCTTCCCACACTTGCTTTGAGTAATATGACCAATGCATAGAGGATCCAGTGGGGTGTTTGGCCCTTAAATGTTGCCTTAACCCTGTTTGGCACCATTTTAATCGAACAGAAGAAGATGAAATAGAATTCAGAGTTCAAATTTCAAAGCCCTGAACTTCCTCTCACCAACGGTGGGGGATGTGTGGGTGTTATTTCTGGTGAGTGGAGCCAACCTTAATGAAGTCTCCAGCACTGCAGTCGATATTGACGTCAGACAGCTCCAGGCTGATGACCTCACTGGGCTCAGCGATGATGAAAGCAGCACAGGCTAACTGTGGTCGAGACGCCACAAAGGTGAAGTACCCATCCGTGGCCAGCATGTCCAAACATCCTACAAATCACAAACACACACACACACACACACACACACACACACACACACACACACACACACACACACACACACACACACACACACACACACACACACACACACACACACACACACACACATTTATAATGACACAGATGGGATTCACAAAACACTTTCTCTCTGCTTTTGAGCACAAGTAAACATCAAGGCTTAAGTGTGATCTGCGAACATTGGTCATGAACTCACAGTAATCAGCTTTATGGTCAAACACAAGTCTTCAAGTGCTCATAAGTGTTGACTGGAGAGTTGTTTTTTTCTGTTCATTCAATAGAGCTGATATCTGGGAAGCTTGTGCTAAAAGTATTAAGCGTTCAACAATTCTGCTAGAAGTGGGCTTACGTAAAACACTGACACTGTGTTCATTTCTAACATTTAGCTGTGTGCACTTACTACATCCAAATATTAAATGTCCTATACTGCAGGTGCAGTATTATGTACAATAAAGATGTAGGCATGGAATGATTAAGTGATTAATTGACGGATTGGTTGTTAGATTATTAAAATGTGTTCTGTACTTGCCTGGACACTAGAACTGCAATGAACATCTTGTTTTAAATTCATCAACGTACTTTTAAATTATGTAAAGGGTTTACTTGTTGTTTGCCAAGTCGGTAAGCATAATCAGCTACACTGAATAAAGCCATTGTTTACTGCAGCACTTACTGAGAGGTCGGCGAAAAATAAAATCGTCTGATTCTCTTTTCTGGTCCAAACTGAGCAGAGAATATAATCCATCTGCAGCTTCGTTATCCTGAATAAAAACACAATAGAAATAGACGTCACATTAGAATTCAGCGGTTCTCGCAGAAACTTTATAGACATTAGTTTAACCTGCCTGACTTGAACTGAAGCAATGTGGAATTATTGATCAACAATTAAAAGTCTTACCTCAATGTAGCGACTTAGCCCCATCCTTGATGAGAGGGAGATCAGAAAGAGGAACAGCTGTGCGCGCAGAGCCACCGACATATTGAAGTGCGTCTCTCGGTAAAGAGTTTCCTGAAGCAGAGGGGGGAAATAACGGCGCTGTGCGAGAGGGGGCAGCTTTTATAGCAGCTCAAACAGACAGGCAGGCCTAAATCAGAGGGTCACTGACAAACACTGAGCCGTGCGGACTTGGTCATTTTATTCATGGGTGAAAACTCTCTCATTCATACCGGTACATATGCTTGGCTGTGTAGGAACTAATAACTGCTTATAATTTGGTTAAAAGTCAGAATGTAACCCTGCCATAATATTGCTTAGTTGGTTATTACATTGTGCGGTGGTTATTGCATTATGGTCGACCGTTAACAAAACACCACAGGTGTGCAAGCTATTTCACATCATAACTCATGTTTTAATGTTAAATATTCATGAAGAGCCTTTGAACATTTGGCCAGATGAAAATGAACCTTATTGGCTCATTTACACATTAGGCTATATGTAGACGAATGAAGGTATTGTCCCTGATAAATAAACACAATGTAATTAAATAATAATAAATTCACATACAGGCACGTGTTTTTTTTGGAAATTTCACAAGTGAAATGTATCTAATATCGCAACAAGTTAAAACATGAATTGTGCTTATTTTGTGATGAATTACAATTTTTTTGTTACATTAAACAAGCACAGATGCAAACATGGGCTTATACCCTGCAATGAGTCATTTCCCAACAGCAGGAGCTTCCAGGTTAGGGAAACAGGCTTGTGAGTGGAAGGTTGTCACTTCAATACCCTGTGAGGTACAGGTCTAATGTCTGTAGATCTTTGCTTCAGAGCAAATGTTGACTGGGGAGGAAAAGTTCTTTTTAAGTCATTGTTAATTCCCAATGTGCTGTAACCCCTTTGTTATAAACGTCACTTCTAGGAGACAATGATTGCCTGGAAAGGGTACCATCTGTCTCCACTGATACACATGGACTTGGACCTCATCTTGCCTTTATCTCCTCCTCCTCTCTATATTTGCTCTGCTCTGGAATCAGTGACTTATGGCCTCTACATAGACTTGACCAGTTTAATTGCAAACTTCTACTTTACCCCAGGGAAATTGGGTACACATACGTTTTAAGAACCTTCTCCGTCTCTCTGTCATTAATAGAGAAATCATAGAACAGTTTTTACTTCGTACAGTATTTCTATCTTTATATTTAGTATATAAATACATTCTGTAGTCAATTAGATGGTAACACTAGTTTTGTTTAACTCAAGTAGTCTACACAAAGACAGCCACATAATCAGACCAAATGGCACTTCTTTTACATTTGACAATATACTTCTGGTGTTTCCATTATTTTGGCAGGCACATGTTTCATTCTGACCAGAGATTGGTTGTTACATGTAAGTGTGTGTTTGTGTCGTTCCTTTCATGTCTGTGTGGAGAGATATTTACAATATGGCCACTTGTTCAGTTAATACTTGACCATGATGCTCCACCTGCGTGTTTTTCTGCTAGTGAGACTCAACAGCCAAAGCATTAAAACATACAGCTGTATTCAAAAGCGCAGTATTTATATCTTTAAGCAAAACAAGAACAAACTGTGGAGAACACAAAGCACAAAAAGCACCAGAATGTAGATGTAGCAAGAGAGAGAGAGAGAGAGAGTCAAAGAGAAGCTGTGATGTAGTGTGAATCTGGTTTGTAGTGACATAGCAAATTTATTTAGATGAGACTAATTGTTTGTGTCCATGCTGCCTTTGTAAAAGGTCAAACTCAGACGTAGCTGAGTGTAAGAGATGACGATCATCCTGTCAGCATTCATACACACTTCAGCCCACACTTTCTCTCATTCATCTGAAATAAAGGCCAGAGACTCTGTGTGAAACTCTAGCCTGCAATTATACTTAGCTAATGAAAGTTGACATTTTCTCATAGTGATGAAGGTCTGCGATGCCACACACAGGACTACAAACCAAAAAAACTAAACAATAATGAACATAATGAATAGCATTAGGTCTAACAGCCCCTCTGTCTGTTATCTTACAATGCTGATGACCTATTCAAGGTGTATTATTTTCTTTAAAAAGCCAGTGGTCAGTGATTAGCAATTAGTTGTCTCACAAAGTCCTTGCGTTGAGAAGATGTCTGAACTTATTAGCCAGGGTATCGCTGCTAAAGCGTGCTTTGCTGATGTGAATGACAGCAGAGGAAAAGGAAAATGTTTTCAAAATGATGGTGTGTATGTGTGTATTTTATGTGCTACGAGGGCTTGTCCCTTGGTGATTTCACATAAATGCTGCGATGTGTGTGATGCAGAGCTATGATACATACTCTAATTGTTTAAATCCAATTTATTAAATGAATAGATAGATTTGTAATGAACAAGTAACCCCCACAGTCTCATTATATTGCTCTAAATGATGAACAGATATATCAATTTGCATTATGGTGATCTATTCACAGAGTTCATCTTCTAATCTAAATTAATACAATCATATCTAACCCTTCTTCCTCCCCACAACCACCCACGCTTTCACTGAAAATCCTCAATGAATGAATGAATTAACATGCTGTGCTGCTCAAAGATGAACTCTGCACTTTCCGGATTTCTGTTCACATTACAGAAATTATGATAAATAAATGCAACAGCGGCAAACAAAATCAGCAAACAGTTACATGAAGAAAACATGACAGCATACAAAGCACCCCACTAATATGTCAGATAAAAACACAGACAAATTCATAAATATTAGATTAAATGTGAGAGTCAATGAATTTTTGTTTGGTATGAAAAAATGTCCTTGCTTCTAATGTTGGTGAAAATGTAACATGAAATTCAGATATGATTAATTTTAATATGATAATTAATCAAGAAAGCTGCATGTCCTCACTATTAAAATAAATCCAAGTGCCAACTGCCTCTGTCTCAACAACACAAAAGACTACAGCACCATCTTGTGGCAAATGTAGGAACAGAGCTACGTGTTTTTGGGGGGGTCTATGAGGTTTATCAAAATGCAAGATAACATATGCATGAATTACAGTTCACTTTTCAAAGCAGTTGCAAAAGAGAATCAAGAACCATACTTAAAATGCTTCTTAAAAATGCAACTTATTCTGCTCATCAGGATTTTCAGAAGCAGACAAGACAGAAGCAGCTCAGGACATTTTTATAAGTATGATTTTGGAGTGCCCTCTGTGTGGTGGTGATTGCCTCAGCTAGTCCATGTGATCAAAGTTAAATCACAATGATTGTTGATTTCAGACATTAGCGTCTTAACCCTGTCTCAAATCCCAGCATGCAACCTCCTTCTGCACACCTGCTCCCTGGCAAAGATAGCACATATAGCTAAGTATTTTTGCTTTGTTGTTGCACACACACACACACACACACACACACACACACACACACACACTTTTTGTGTGGATCTGTCTGTCAACACAGCGGTCCGGCCCGGCTCTCCTTACTGCCTGACTGACCCATTCATCTCCTGTGGGGGCCGTAATGAGCCGACCCTCCCCGTTTGGACCGACCTGACAGAGAGAGATTACTTTAACGCCTGCATGGATTTTCTCCCTTGTCCCCTCCTCCCCATTCCTTTCCCCTGAAAGTGGTTAATTCAAAATGCATTAATGAGGAGCGATGGATAACACACTCTTCTTTTAATTACCTTCCAACGGAGTTCTTCAGGGAAGGCCTGATGACTCCTATCTGATGTTGGCCTGTTTGTTGTCTGTTTGTTTGTTTGGTTTGCTTTTAAAGTCTTTAATCTAATACATTTTGTAGCCAGGATACATAATAACAAAACATTATTAGGTCAGTCAGATATACAGTATAAAGGTAACAAATAACGTAACAACAACCTTCATAAAAATAGTCTTGGTTTGGCGTGTAAGCTTGTTCAATCTCACACACTTTCCAGTATAAACTAATTATTGGCATGGTTATTAGACAAACCTTGATTAAGTTAATCGTTAAGAATATATTGATTGTCAAAGTGTATACTGATTATGCTGAGGTATCGTACTTATTGGAACATCTTTTTGTTGTCTTGGCCTGGTAAAGCAATAAACACACTTACACATTGTGCAGTGATAATTGATGGTGCATGCAGATGAGGAGAATAATTCTACATAATAGTATAATTACAGAGTGCACTGTGGAATAATTGTTCTGGAGCAGCAAGGGACCTCTTTTCTTTCTCAAGGAATCACATTCAGACAGACTGACGTAATCAGACTGTAGTGGCCTACAATTTAATTAAAGGGCTGAGGGAGTAAACTCATTGGTTACAAAAATGAACTCCAGTCTTGTTTGGTTGATTGGTGAGGAAAGAATAGGTCAAAAAGCATCACATTACATTTATATTTGTATACCCAACTAGAGTCTATCATAATGTGTTTTGTCCTCACTCATTACTAACTCACTCAAGCCTGAACCTAAAAGTTGAAAGTAATTGGAACTATGAAGGGATATTAAACATCCTCTCTTGTAAGATTACTTGTTCTGTCAAACAAACAATTCATATGGGTTAGTCAGAGAGGTCTGAAGAAAACAAATGAGAGATGATTTCAATGACAACAACAAACCTGCTTTAGTATGAAGCACATGTTGGCCAGCATGGACTATGGTACCCAGTGTAAGGAAGGATGGGTACCCCTCTTCTGAAAGAAAGCAAAACACTTTAAAGAGTCCAATGGCAGAAGCACCACATAATAGTTTACTCCCTAACTCTTCCAGCAAAATCTGCTTCCTTTTACTAAATCTTGATTCTGTCTTGTCCATCCAATTTGGATATATAAACTGGATGTTGTCCCCTAAACATACAGTTTCAGGTTTCCTTGAACTCTAAAACATGTCTGCTGCGGGCAGGTGGGTGGGCCTTTGACACTCAGCAAATGTGTTCCTTCATCGTTCAGCCTCCACTGTGGTCTGGCCAGTCTTATCTAGCCTAATAAACATTGATTAGTCTACATAATCAATGCACTCAATGACAATGATTCAGTGCACTGCATAAATGTATCGACTGCAATCAGCTATAAACAGCAGCCCTCTTTTTCATGCATTTTCTGTGTTTAATAGCCATATTTTGATGGAAAAATAATTGTATGATTCTCTGCAGAGTTAACAGACATATTTCATTAAGTGATACCAAGATGAGATAAAATCTATTGACCATGTGTCTAGATTTAAAAAAAAAAAAAAAATGTATGAATAAATAAAAAAAAAAAAACATTTTTGTTCAGCAGTGTGATGCTCTTGACAGCCACCAGAAGGTGGCAATGTTTAGCTGCTGTGGGCATCAAAGCACTGACAGTTCTTTGTTTCTTTCCTATTCTGAAGTGTTGCACACTGAATTATATTTTCCGAATCTTAGCAGAGGTGACTGAACTGAATAAACCAAGAAATATGTACAGAAATGTGACTTTTCAAGGCTTAAAATTCAATTATACAGGGGGTTCAAATCAGGAAATGAAGTAGAACAATAGTTAGATATTGTAGCCACCTGTGTTCAGGTTCATGTAAAAAGACATTTAGGCTGTCAGTCTAGGTGAGAAAAGTTTTTGGGGAATACCACAACACACCTATCTGCTTATATGAAACAATCTATGATCTAAAAGAGAGCCTTGCGCTGTATCATCTTTCACTGAACAGTTGAATTCAAGGAAGAAGTGCAGTAGGTAAACCCCAATGTGAAGCATGTAACTTTCCCGGTGTCCATAGCCATGCATGACCTGGTCATGAAATGAATGTTGATAAAGTAGAAAAGTCTGTTTAATCAGGATGGATCACTGTGCAGAGGTGGAGAATGTCAGAGAGAGCAGGCACAGCTGCTTGGTGAGAAATCCAATATTGACTGTCGGGATAAATGTCCTGCATATTCTCTCATCTGTCCCAGGGGCCGTGGTATTATGCCTCTCACGTTAGCACTCCTAATTGGATTAAAAATGGCTTGTTATTGGGAGAAAAATGACTGAGAAAAACTATCATGATTATTGCCTCTGAACAATGTTGGCTCACAGAGCTGAAAAGGACAAGTAATTGTCATGGCTTTGGAAAATGTCAAAATTGTCTGTTTGGAAACAAACTGTTGCTTTGATTGATTGCATTATAAGATCAAACCAATGGGAGACAATGCAGTCACAATTGAGTGCCTCTTTCATTGTTTTCTTCTGGTACAATAAAGCAAGAAATGTCACATCAAAGTGTAGCATTCATGGCCTTTACTTGCAACGTTCTATACTTTTAGAATTGTTATATAATCAACTAGACTTGTGTGTGTGTTTGTGGACAGACATGTACTGTAGGCATGGTTGTGAATGCCTGCGTGAACAGAAATTTAACAGACAAATCCATCAGACGTCCACTGGGTTTTGGTTTGTATACCACCAGGAGCACCCATTAACAGAAAATAAATGCTCAATGCCATAAAGCTGACAGTGTCTCATTCATACTGACACTCTGGCTAAATTACACATAAAAGCAATGATAACATCATCATTAAATATTGATTTTAAGGATGGTTGAAACAAAAACCCATCCACACTTATTCTGCAGATGAGGGTATTTGGATGAGAGTTAAAGCAGTTTGAGCAGAGTGGTTAAACAAAGGGAGCACCTACGGGACTTCTTGTGGGAAAAAGATGGACAGAAGAGAAACGGAAGAAGAAAAGAAGAGAGTAAGAAAGAGGGAGAGGGGGTGAAGAGTAGATAGAGGTAAGGGGTGGGGTGGGGGGATAGAAAGAGATTTAAGGCTGAGGCTCAGAGCAGATGTTAGTGTTGATGATGATGGATGCAGGTTGTTGAGATGCAGAGTTGTTATCATGAGAGGCACTCGCAACCTCCTCACAGTACACTTTCCCCCCAGATGTCACTGTGTATGCGTATGCCTGTACACGCGTGTGTGCGCGTGTGTGCACGTGTGTGTGTGTGTGTGTGTGTGTGTGTGTGTGTGTGTGTGTGTGTGTGAGTAACACAGCAGTGGAGAGGGATATGCTAAAATGAGCAAGCCACATGCTCAAATTAGGTTCACACGAAATCTACTTTATGTTGGTTTTCATGAATTTGTTGATTAAAAAAAAATATATAATATAAAAATATATAATATAATTTTATGCAAAGATGTCCTCCTTAGTCTAGACTTAGATCAACTATAAGTAATCACAACAATGAACAGAAGCAATGAGATACAACAAAGGACTGAGTGTCACAGATGAGGCTGATGAACAACTATCTCTTATACTCTTAGGCACAGACACAGTGAAAAGCAACTTCCTCTACAGGCCTTAATTGGATTAATTTGAAGATTTTTCACCTTTATCTCGCAGAGGAGAGCCATTGTCTTGCATTAAATCATGTATCACTGGGCTACCACATACATCCTTGCAATAATCCAAATTCACTAAAAACTACACACATTTGCTGCCCAAGCACATAGGCAGCAGGTGGTGTGTGTGTGTGTGTGTGTGTGTGTGTGTGTGTGTGTGTGTGTGTGTGTGTGTGTGTGTGTGTGTGTGTGTGTGTGTGTGTGTGTGTGTGTGAGTGAATGGGACATGTTGAGTGGTAACCTGCTCTACAGTCTAACCAGATAAAAGGTGCAGGACAGAAACATGTCGTAATTGATTGCTAATTAGTTCTTTTGTTGTTGTCCATTGTGTCCTGACAGAGGTTTGCCCTGGGCCGTCTATTCACCCGCAGAGTCAATGGCCTCCTCGCAGCAAAGAAATAAGCATAGCTAGTCCATAATGAGACAGACAGATGTAACCCCAGCAAACGATAGAATCTGCTTAAAGCCTCTGTTATTGAACCCCCAAAACTGTCCAGCTGCAAGGACCCCATCAGCTGCATTCTGCTTTACAGTATGTGGTGCAGCAGGCTATGTGCCATTTACACTGAGTTGCTTTACCCACATCTCTCTCCCTCTCTCATCAGTGCATGAGAAATTACCTAATGAGGAATGGGTCGCACATTTCCACAAACTCATTAACCCGCGAGCGAGTGAGACTAATTGCAGCGTTTGGGTAATGTGATTTCACATCTGTTACTGCAGCCCAGGACACAGTAGTCAGCATGGGGCTGGATCTGGTGGGCTGAGCCACACATAGAGCTAGATTTACCAGAACACACCGCTACAGCTCCAGCCTGGATGGGTGGAGCAGCAGTTTGGCTGTGGTTATAACGTTTGATCAACTGTTGTCATACAATATTGCATGCCTCTGCAGGGTACGTGAGCCAGCTGCAATTATTCTGAAAAAATTATATACTACTGCCAGAGCTGGGATGAGTAGTGTAGAGGTAAATCTACAGCATAAGACGAATGAGCAGTGACTTTGAGTCAGTGACCATCAAGAAACAAACATCCAAAAGATGTCCATTTATTTTGAAATTCAATGTCAATTATTAATATCAATTCGGTTGATAACCTGAGTTTTTTTTTTCCTCTACATTCACTGTGACCTGACTTTAAATTCAACCTAGAAAAGGATTATTTTGTAATTTAGGTTTTCCTTTCTTGGTTTTCTGTAACTTGTCTTTCAATGTGGATTATTGTTACATTACATGTCATTTAGCTGATGCTTTTATCCAAAGCGACTTACAATTGCTATATATGTCAGAGGTCACACACCTCTGGAGCAACTAGGGGTTAAGTGTCTTGCTCAGGGAGACATTGGTTGATGTATTGCCGTGGGAATCGAACCCAGATCTCCCACACCAAAGGTATGTGTCATATCCACTGCGCCATCACCACCCGTGATTGTGTCTGTAAATGTAATCAGAGTGTGTGTCTGTGTTGTGCTGCCGCACGGCACACTTGAAAATAGCTTGGAAAATAATGTACAAATTGTTTTTTATTGTAAGTTGGAAAACTTCAGGCTATTTAATTTAAGCTAATTGCGTATAACAAAAACGTAGTGCTTGACACACACACACACACACACACACACACACACACACACACACACACAGGAATACATTATTTTTTTCAGGGTCTTGACTTGGGTTGGTATTTTCAATAATTCAGTAAATTACTGCAAACAAATTTATGTTAATAGAAAAGGTGGGAACCAACTGTTTAATATGGGAAAAGTAATATACTTTTGTTAATTATGATTAATCCTTTGTTTAACCCCCCTGCATTGTTACAGAAACTCCAATTATAAGTTTGCAGGCAGTGGGACTGCTTATGGTAATGCCATATCTCATCAATTACCATCCCGTGACCATAAATTGGCCTCAGAGCTGACAACGAGATGAGGTTAACACGCTGATTAATTTGAGCTGCTGTGATTTCAGGCAGAAGTTGACACTTATAATCTTTGACACAGACAGTGAGGTCCGCTCACTTTCATAATGGAATTTTTTTATTTACTTCTTTCGGGGCTTTTATAGACATTAGGTTACATCTCACATCAGGATAATTTAAAATTAAAGTCACGCAAACAAGGTGAGAGTTTCTCTTATTACACAACTGATGGGCAAGTAATGAGGAACTTTAAATAAATGTCAGCTGATCAAAAGGTGTAAAAAGCTAAACTGCTTAATACAGACTACCTGTATTTTTGTTATGACATTTATATGTAGTAAACACTATAAAAGTAGATAAATCAGAAATAATTAAAACCTGTCAGTTTACCAACTTCAGGATAACAGTTTGTCAGTTTACATTTATAAATGTTTCAGATGATGTTTGTCCATTGATTTAAAATCATAATTGATATTCTTACTATATTCAATGTTATGGATGCTGTAATTTAGTTCCCAACACAGTAAACGAGGCCTACTGTGTGGCTAAAGGGTACAATTGTGTGAAACTGCTAAATATTTTTCTGCATTTTGTTTCACTTGTTCCCTATAATTAGCCTTGGAAACGCCCAGATCAACATGTTCATTATTTGTTTATCTAGTTGATATTTTGCTTGTTGGGTTTGTGCTCATCACTTTGTTAGGGTACTGATTGACAGGTGCGAGACAGCTCCCTCCAGCTTTTTATGCTGCATGAGAAGTCTGAAATAGGTGAATGAACACATTATTGACAATGTGTTGTAGGATAAACAGTGGTGCACAATTTTGAGCACTAGGTATAACTCTTTATTATAAATTATCAGTTTATTGCTGTAAATATATTTTCTAAAACTTTATACAATATGAAGTCAGTCTGTGTGTGGGTCCATGTAACAGTCTCTCAATGTTTTCTGCAGGCCTATCTGCACTTAGAGTTGTGTGAATGTGAAAGCAGTGATTCTGTGCTGGTCCATCTGTGACTAAAAATTGAAGAAAGTCTTTATAAACCATTTTAATGACACAGAAGTTTACCTATTGGCCCTATATACTGTATGTACAAATAGATATTTAGCAACTAACAGCATATGGTACTGTTGCTTCCCTGTGGCTCCTAATTCAATTTATAGGAGCAACCGGCAGATAGCAGAACAAAGTGTGACCCAGATACAGGCTGATATAGTCTATTAATAGAGTTATTGATAGGCTTAAGTTGTAGTATTTATGTTAACATTTCCATTAGAACTGGGCAGCCTTGTATTTTCATCTACTCTGGCATTTAATAGTTGGATATTATAATACGATTAGTTTTGCTGCAACTAATCGATTATGTAATTTCTACTTTGCAGGTAGGATCATAGCAGCCAACTTTAGCCTTCAAATAAAAGCAAGAAACTATATAGGCTAGACAGTATAGACAGACACACACAGGCCTGTGATTCCTCCTGTTTAGTTACAGTCCATCCAGGTTGCTCAGTGGGATGACCGTCATGGTTAAAAGCAATGACCGTCACATCATAGCACTGACATCTTTACCGCTCCTGTCTTCCACACTGGGACCAGTCATCCTTCATAAACCCTTTAACCCTGTCACCTCAAAAACTGGTCACTAAGCAACGACCACTTACAATATAACTTTGTGCAACAAAATTACATCTTAGAATATCTTAACAGTCAAGCCTACAGTAGCCTAACATACACTATAAACGTGGTAAAAATGTAGTTAAAATCCCATTGTAATTTTTGATGAATAGAATCCAAATAAACTACAAGTACCATCAACAAAAAGGGTAGATCAGTACTGAGGGTCACACATAGGCCATTTACAGTATATATAAGTGCCTATAGGAATTTGTACAAAATGGTCATTATGATATCTCGTTAAACTTAATGGAGACATGAATCATTCTTGTTTTTTGACATTCTTGAAAATTACTTTTATTTGTTTGCTCATTTTAAATTGGTACAAACCCGTCAATGTGGTGCATTTCGATGTAAGATCAAACATTTAAGAAATGTGTCAAGTAATAGCACATACAATAAGTTAAAACATGTCACAAAAAAGACCAGCGGATACATAGCAAGAATGTTTTATCTACACAAAACATCCTAAAACAGCGTAGGCCTACTGAAAGATCATTGTTTTTTTTCCTCCTCTTTAGATTAATGCTCTCATCTCATACAGACGAGACTGATGTCGACTCTTCAATCTGAGTGGGCACCATTTTCTCCTTAAATTATCCAAGCGTTTAAATCCACATGCACAGTGCATGCCCGAAAGCCAGTTCAATAGGCCCACCTACAGTATGGTGCGTGTTGGTGGTAGGCTGTTACCAAAAATGTATACCCAATCTTATAAATAACCGTTTGACATAACAACTTCACCTGAACACAATAACATGTGTGCGTGAAGACACACTCAATGAAAACGTAAATACGACGATTGTTTGGCTCTTAATAATTAGGGCCTATAGTCTAGAGATCATTACAATAGTATTTATCATCAATAGTTGATAAAATCCTTTAGAAGTAACAAGATAAATAACCCCAAACCCAAGATATTTTTTTCTTCTGTTTGTCCATCAGTGTTGTCCTTTTCTTTTTGTCATTAGGCTATGTCTAGATGAAGTCACATACAGTCTCCATTTCTTCACATTTCAGGCCTGATTAGCTCGCTCGTTCTCTCGTTTTGATCTAATAGCGGGAATAAAAACAGAAAAAGAGCCGAAGGGTGGGGCTGGGAGAGGGAGTTAGGAGCAGAGTAGTGCGGTGTTTTTTTTTTTTTTGAAAAGTCACTAAGTGAAACTCATGGACACTGTGTGCTCCAGCGCTTTGCGCCGCAGTGACGCGATGCTTGTCCCTCTCCACATGTCACTGTCCGGGGAACTACACAGCTGCGGGGAGCCCGATACGTTCGTGGGGCCGGATAGAGAGGCCGACATTCCGGGGAAATGCGACTGGTAGAGGTGGGACTGCAGACCGGAGCCGTTGGAGGAAAGGCCGTTGGAGAGACCCATGGAATTTGGTGGTGGGCCGGGGCCCAGACTGCACTGTGACAGGGACTGTGGCATGCCCGGCTGGCGACCCAGGGCCGACGGGAGCTGCAGCTGGGAGACCCCCGGCATCCCTGTGGCCCAGCGAGAGTCGTTGGCGTGGAAGGAGCACAGGCTATTCTCCATGGCGGCCGCGGCAGAGAACTGTGGCAGGCCCGGTGTTGGGAGCAGCGTCCCCGGGGAGCGGAAAACATTGGTGGTCTTCTTCCTTTTCTTCCACTTAGCGCGTCTGTTCTGAAACCAAACCTGCAAGCAGAGAGACCGGACCGTGAGCCGTCAGAAGGACAGACTGAGAAGCATGCCTGGAGCAGTGTCTGCTTATATTACACTGTAATGAGGGCAGTAAGGTGGATGTTGGAAACATGTCCCTACAGTAGGCTACGTGTTTGTATAACCATGGGAGAAAAATACTATTTACGCACGATATCTCACCACACCCGGACTAATTTTATGGCTAATATGACATTAGGGTCTTTAGAATAATACAACAAAACTAATTATATATAAATATAATGTGTTTATAATAATAAAGAATAATGTGTTTGTCTTTGTTGCAAAATTAGTGTCTCTGTGTGTGCTTATGTACTTGGTGCTTATTTATTTAACCTTTTATTTATCCAGGTAAGTCGATTGAGAACAATTTTTCATTTGAAACGACGACCTGTCACATTCACACAGTTACATATTGTGGTGCCTTAAATAGTAATGCTGTGATGCTGTATGAAGAGGGATCCGCCGACACTGTTCTTGATTATAAAAAGGTTTATTACAAGCAAATATTCAGCATCAATTTTACAAACTCCTGCAGAGAGCTTGGAGAACGACCAACCCAATCTTCCAAAAAGTCATTCTGCCTTTTCTTTGTGTGCAGACCGTATATATTCCATGCATATATTAACATAGGACGTGATATGTGTGAGTATATGATTGGAACAGAAGACTGACCAATCCATGCCTGTTATCTGGCATAACTCCAAAAAAGGTATCTTCTGTCTTGGGGGGACCTCTGCTCATGTTAACAATTTCCAGATGTTCTCAGTAAATGTAGGGTAAAGTTCATGCATCTCCTTATACCAACTCTTAAGTCAAAGTGTATAGAAAGTTATAGAATGTCACTATACCACAATATTCATACCTGGAAGCTGCCCAGTACAACCACAGTCTGATCTGCTGGCCACTGAGCAGCGCCACTGGAGCGGTTGGGGTTAAGGGCCTTGCTCAATGGCACCTAAATGGTGGTAATGAGGGAGGGACACGCGCTGCTCTTTCACAATCCCCGCCCAGATTTTTATCCTGTCGGTCCGGGAATTGAGCCAGCGACCTCCCGGTCACAAGCTCGCTTATTTAATGTTCTTATGTGTTGTTGATGTGTCTTAATGTATGTCTATGCATTTTTACCTGTGTCTACTGCATGTGCTACTTGTGTTATGTTTTTCTCATGCCATCAACTTGCCAGCTGTCATGATCTGGAATAGTGGTTGTGTCATTTTACTTGTCTATGCTTATGTGTTCTTGTTTTATGCTCATGCGTATGTGTTGTTGTAGCTTAATGTTTTAAGCTATCAACCTGCATGGCTAAATATGGCACATTTACATGTTGGATTTTGTGATCATGTTGTTTAATGTGCGTTGTCCATAAAGACATCTAAAAAAAAAAGAAAAAAAAAAAGAATATAGGGTATGTAATTGGATTCCAGATACATAGCAAGCAAGATGGCTGGTGAAATCCACCCTGCAGTGTCCTTGAGCAACGCAAATTCTCTACCAGCTGTGGGTCCTGGTCTGAACCTGACCCTATAGGCTACTGTCTGTGTAGAGCATGGGCCAAACGAAATTAACAAGACGTAAATGTAGACCTTCTGCAATTGCCCTAAGGTACTCTTACATTCATTGCCACTATATCCTAATTGGTAGGACTTTGATGGAGTACTGTATACTGTTAGGTGTAATTTATGAATCGTTCTAAATTGCATTAGTACAGCATAATACTCTTTAAGGAGGCTATTGTAAATTCCAACCATTCGGCTACTGTCAACATAATATCATGTGTTTTTAAGACCAGAGTGGAACTGAAATAGTCAAAATGGGTTGTGAATTTCATTGCAGTATATATATATATATATATATATATATATATATATATATATATATATATTCTGTAAATCGTATAAAATACGATATACAGAAGGCCTTTGTGTAAAACTCAGCCGTCACAGGGTTTTTTATTACTGGTGTTCCGCAGCAGTGGGCTGAACAATTTATCTTTATAACATCTTATTTACAAGCAGATTAACTGAAAATTGCCCTAAATATTGTGTGGACTTAAATACAAATGGCCCGCATTACTGTACACAATTCACGTAAACATAAAACCCATCCAAACGCACGCGCGAGAACCACAGACACACCGACCCACGCATGCAGCTAAAAACGCACGCGCGTCCCCGTTGGGCTTTATAAAGATTTCATCATCTTCTGGCGTGATTAATGCGCGCGCGAGGCCGTGAGTCGATGCCTCTGTATTAAAAGTGAAATCTCGCTCTCATTCTGCTCAGCCATCCGTGAAACGTCGCCCAAACCCATTACACTCGGGGGAAAGAAAATGCAATTTCTCATTCCATTAAAATAGTGCAATACATTCTTGAGTCCTATTAAGACGTCGCTGATAGAGCATTTTAAAGGAGAGGCTGTGGAGGCACGCACGCGGCCAACACGCCCACTGAAGGCCGCACCTGCACGACCTGCACTAATGTTTACCAACAGCGAGCAAAGCCGACCTGAGCGGTTAGGATCCTGCACTAGATGGAATCAAGAATTGATTGTTAATGTGACTAATGATTATACTGGTTTTATTGCTTTCAGTGGGATAATTTGCATGAATCTCACATCACTGGTTAATAACCCGTTCACATGTTATAAATAGGACTGACATTGGTTGATATTGTGTTTGGTTTATCAGAGCTTGGTATGTTCCTGCATGCTTGTTCAAAATATAAGCACTGTATGACCAGTTTAAAATGTTTGGTTGGTTTTATATGTTCAATTTCGCAAAATACAAACTATTAAATTAAATTATAATAGTAATCACTGTAAGTAAAACAAATATGTGCCACACATTCCCACCCTAATCAATTTCTAAAAAGGGGGAGTTATATATATTTTGTGAAGGAAATTCTGTTCTATATATCTTGGGCATTATTTTGGCCAGGGTAACACCCCATATTTGTTATGGTAAAAAGTATATTATACATTATAGTAAAAATAATAATAAAATCCTAATATTACCATGTCATTTAATGCAATTGTTGCAGGTCCACAGAAACAAAATAAATGAAAATTAGATTAGACACACAACAATTTCTATATTTCCGGGGACAGTCACCACAGGTTGCGTTATAAAATATTTTAGACAAATGTTTTTAGCACCTTGGACAGAGCGACTTTTATATTAGATGGGGCAGGCTTCTTAAAGTTAAATATTGCCTTATATCAAGCTAAACTTGAACACATTATGGGATGTTTAAATCATATAATATAATTAAAATGTGAGTGAGTTGGCGTATTTACTCAAACAACTGTCTACAGAACACAACGATAAGCTCGGGGCTTTTTCACGTGAGTATAGGGCAGGATATAGTGCTGAATATAACCTCAAATAAGACAATATTTTTGATTATATTCTTTTAAATGACAATCTGAACAATAGTACACTTTAAGTTATTGTTTAATGTAACTTATACTATACTATACCAGTGGCGTCAGTCCACCCATTGGCTTTGATATTTTACGCAGTTGCACCCAAACTTAACACATAATGGCCACAACATTTCTGGGCACAAGTGGCAAATAATTGAAAATACATTATGGCAAAATAAAAAAATGTATTAGAAGTGACCAAACTATATTTTACAAACGCACATTGGCCCTGTATCCTCTCCTGATGTGAATCTAGCCTATTTTGCTCACTGCCGTCCAGGTGGAATTAAAGGATGATTTTGAACATTTATATCGTGCTGAAAAACCCTCTAAAATCAAAATTGGATCCAAAGCCCCACCCTGCCATATCACGCCAGTGTTTTCATCGTGTAAAATCCACAATAAAAATGTTTACCTGGACTCTAGACTCGGTGAGGCCGATCCTCAGCGCCAGTTCCTCCCTCATGAAGATGTCAGGGTAGTGGGTTTTGGCGAAACTGCGCTCCAGCTCATTGAGCTGCGCCGGGGTAAAGCGCGTCCTGTGCCGCTTCTGTTTCTGTTGGCTGGCGGACTGACTGGAGCTCTGCTGCGGTTGCTGCTGCTGCTTCTCCTGCTCCTTCCCGTTCACCGGCATGCTGGCAGAGTTGGATCCCACAGTGGCGATGTCTTCTCCGGGCAGGAGAGTGGTTCCCTCTACAGAGTCAGAACCAGGGGCCATGTCTCCTGGATGCCCCTGGTCTGGCACCCCACCACCCAGCCGGCACTTGAGAGCCTCTCGGTGTCCGAGTAACTCTGCAGCGTCCTTCATCCCTGAGAGGATGAGGAGGCGAGAGGCTTTGAGTAATGGCAAATATTACAGCGCAGCATCTTTAAATGAGAATTACAGTACATGCAATAGCTGTGCTTCTTTATGGCAACAGACGTGTATTAATCCAAAGTATAAGCTACAACAAATAAACTAAATATAGCTTGGGTCGTAATTTTAAACCGCAATTTCTGCTGTCAGATCATTTCTCATTCCTGATAAATAACTGTAAAGAATTGCTTCAACCAACGATAAAGCACTTAGCTGTTAACACAATTAACTACACAGTCTATCTATCACTTCACAAGGTTAAATAAGAAGTTGAAATCTTACACTGGAGTTTAGGGCCGGAGTTTAGTGATGATAACTCACCGAGCCGAGCATCCAGGAGGTCGGCGTGAGAGAGCATGGCGTACCGCTCCAGGGTGAAATGCGGTCCAAAAAATCCCACAACTTTGGGGCAATTTAAAAAGTATATATCGTCTAAATGAACGAAAATTCGGTTTGTGGTTAAAAAAAGGAGGTCCCTTGCATTATAATGTCCTTTAGAGCGATGGGGAGGCGCTTATTAGTTGAAAGAACCCGTGAGCTTCCTCAAATAAGAGCCAATCAGAGCGGGAGCCTGGAAATGTCAGCGACGTGACTCCCCCCTCTTTCTTTTTTTTTTTTTTTTTACACACTCAAGCTCGCACGCGCACAGACCCAAACGCGCACGAAATACTACAATTCAATTCAATTCTCTGCCATTCCGTCCTCTGATTTATTAGCTTTCCATGCTCAAACTATTCCACGTTAAACATCTTAATGTGTTTGTTTAATTTCATATAGCACGTGCCATGACAGGACTCCTAGATATACATGTAAAATACTGGAGGTGAGCTCATGCAAAGGCTTGTTTTAGTGTTCTCCAGGAGACAGGAGCTACTAGTATTTGAGCCAGAAAATGTTTGCCCATTGTCATTAAATAATTAGCCATATCAAAATCTTCAAATCACTGGACTATGTCAATTAGTTAACAACCAGTAACCTTACTTAAGAAAAGGGAGACTTAGAAAATAACATCTATTGCCTATAAATTACAACAGCAAACAAAAGCCGATTACTCTTCGTATATTTATAAAATATTGAGAGGAATAGCAGAGTGAGTGTATTTTGTACATATCACAGTGTGGACTTAACAAGAAAAAGATATAGCCTAGGAGATGAGAAGCCTTATAACGCAGGCCTTCTTTCAGCACCTTAGAGCCCCACTTCCCTCCCGTCCTTGGATCACAAACAAAACGAATATCGCCCCCATTCCCCCATGGCAGGTGATTTGTGGAGACAAATCGAGGAAATAAATAAATAAACTGGTACAGATGGATTTAAGCTCTGTTAGTGATCGGCCGCTTTACTCCCATCGACTTTTCATCAACGCGGGCGCAATTAAAGGTATTTAGGCCTGTTTGGTTCAAACAAAATCAGACGTGGTAGACTCTAAACGATTGTGCCCCTTTAGCAGTGGTCCATAAGTAGGTCTATTATACAATTAACAGGACAGTCATTGATCTGCGATCCACTCTTACTTCTCAGACAGTGCTGGTTAGAGAGGGCTTTTGGCAGATGTCAGGGTGAGCCTGGTGAATAGACCACCGCCTGGGACTAAATAGGTTTCTTTGCAGCCGCACAAAGGAGGCGTCCGAGCGAGGACTCCCCTCTCCTCCTGCACCACATAGGCAGCTCATCTTTTATGCTCCTCAACCGCAATCTGCCGGGACGCAGGGAAGTAGCCTATATGTGGCACAGCGTGAAAACCTAAGGAAATGGACTGGTGCATGGTCCACTGAGATGAGGAAAGATGTGACCAGCTCCCGAAGGTTCAGGAGAAGCAATCAGCAGCAGCAGCAGCAGAAGAGGCTCGATTCGTTTGATTGTGACCATGGAGAGAGGAGAGGGACTCTGTGTGTTGGGAGTTGTAAGGCCAACCTTGCATGCGTTTGTGAAGGGCTTGAGCCAGGAGAGACGGTCTGTATGGTTTGGAAGCTGTTTGATTTTTTTTTATTTTTATTGTGTAAGCATGAAGACAACTGATGTAATATAAAATAAATAAACAAAACTTAATTATTCAAAATTAACTCATGAAGGTCAGAGATAATTTTCATTTTTGCTAAAATACTAGCTCTTGTGCATTAATAAATATATGAATAATTAATACTTTATGATAAAAATATGTACATCACGAATAAAGTGAATGTAATAATAAATTACACTCATTTAATTCAAGGCTTTTTTGAGGATTATCCAATTTATTATCTGAGTCTAAGTTGACGAAATTATGTTTTTTTAACATTTAGTATTAGTAATGGTAGTATGCACGTCTATTCTCTTATGCTATTATTGTTATAATAATAATAACAACAACAACAATAATAATAATAATAATAATAATAATAATAACAATAATAATAAAATCGTGTTGCGTCTTTATTTCCAAAAAAAATGACGAGATAAATAATTCTACAGATATTGATTTCACAATAATAATAAGACGAATAATAATAATAATAATACATGCATATTGGGTTATTATTGTTGAAAGCATTAGCTATGCCTTTAATATGTATCATATCATTAATATGGACGTCCTGTTTACATAAGATAAAACACGTGTAAAAATCAAAAGGTTGTAGTTATTGTTGACAGTATTTATCTGAAGACCTACATGATAAATATTGATACTGTGCTTTGTTACAGTGAAAACAGCCCGGATAGCAGACATCCCCTCAGCTGTCCGATGCTCAGGCTGTAACTTATTGCTGTAATAACAGGAATCCACTTGAAATGGGTCTATGTCTCACTCAGCCTCCCTAACTGGACCGCATCAATCTTCCCCAGTAAAAACACACTCACATACAATCCTCCCGGGTTAATGCGGCGCATCTGAGTGCGGAACGGCTGTTTACACGCGAGGAGACACTTTTAATGGAAGCGCACCAAAAACAAATGCAATTTTGTAGAGCAATTTCAAAGATCAAGAATTCCGTGTCCACCCTCTCCGCGGTTTTTTAGAAATCAAACTGCGGTAAATCCATTGCTCATATGGGCCTTTGCAGAACAGGTTAAAAACATACAAGTAACAGAAGGCAGATGCAGGATAAGATCCTTTACACCACAACCAAATTGTAACATGGACCAGCAGGCGAGCTGGTTTTTTCTTATGGTCAGACCTTTTGCATCTGCTTTCACTCAGTTATACAACATCTTAAAGGAAAATCGATTTTCCATCTGCAGAAACGACTCTCTAACAAATCACACCGTATCGTTTTTTGCAGGTGATTTGATGACAGTCGGAGGAATAAGAAGCAGACCAATAAGTGAGTTGCATTCGAGCTCGAGAGATGCAGAGAGAGGCGAGCCACAGACAGGCAAACCCATTAGAGGCTCCCCTATTCGGCCACCCAGCCTGGTTGCACCACCCCACGCATCTCATGCCCCAATTAGGCCCTCTGCCCTCCGCCTGGTCTCCCTTACTGCGTGATCTGGTGGACAGAGCGGTAATCACGGCTTCAAATAAAATAATCAGCAAAGAAGAGCGATTTCCTTAATAAGGAAGAAGAGGCGTGTGTCACGGAGACTGTGGTGTGATGGGGCGTGAGTGCGTGCGTGCGTGTGTGTGTGTGTGTTTGTGTGTGTGTGTGTGTGTGGGGTATTAAAACCAATGAAAGTCACAAAAGGTGTCATTAACACATGGTGTTCACAGTATCAGCAGCTTTAAAAAAGTCTAATTATCAGCTGTTAATAGTTGACCCTATGTTCAGGTGTTCTATGTTTAGGACAATTTGTAATGAAGACAAACAGCAGTGTGAACAACCTCAGGCTAAAGTCAAAGACATAATGTGGTTACTCAACTTTAAGTTCAACACCTCATTCCAGTCAAAATTAAACATACAGGTGGAATGTTTCAACATGTTTGTTGGTTAAGGAAAAGTGCAGATGCACAGCATCATTTTCTCATGTTTTATTGAGTGGACTTCTGTAGCTCTTAGACATCTACTGTGGATTTTAGAGGCAAAATCAGGAGTTTGGAGCCCTTAAGCCAACAATGCCTCCAAAAGCTGTAAATTCACACAGTCTCATACTGTATTGTGTATCAGAAATACACTTATCTACAACTGAACATAACCAGGACAATCCTGGTTCACTTTGCAGGTGAATCAAGGAAGGTGCCTCTATAGCGCCTAATAAAACTGTACCATATTTGTGCTGTTGTGATGATTTAATGACTAATAGCTTGTTCTCTACAAAGAGACCATAAAAATGGACTATTCAGCTAAAATTATCTTGGATGATTAAGAGACTATAACGTCTGATTAGTCACACAATTGACTAAAAGGTGGCGGCCCTAAACATCATTGAAAGTCCGAACAACAAAAGGCCAGTGGGGCTGCTGATGCTGGGGATAAATATGCATTTACAATCAGGATATATACCCAAATCATAGATGCCTACTGTATATTAAGTTTTCATATCACTGAAAGGCAGAGGAGCTGGACCTGCCAATATATGGTGCCAAAACCCCAATTTTGGTAATTTACCAATTGTAGTTTCATTTGGATTTCTATTGCGACACATTTCTGCGCCCTTTAACATGAATAAACACCTTTAAATGTATAGTGAACTATATTAAATTTAAGCCATTTTCCTCTCTGTTTGTCTGATAAAAGCTTGATTCCACATGATCATGAGCTCTGTTTTCATTATTTCTCACTACTGGCAGCAGTGCAAAACACATCGCTTTAATGTGTTTTTTTTTTCAGTGTTAATTTAATTTGTGTGCATAAATACCTATCTTAACTTAGTCTCGCTTTGCCAGATCTTCCACCACAGCACTGCGGAGGAGGGTCTGGCTAGTCCACACAGCATTCCAGGATAGGAGAAAAACGTGCTCTGGTTTATTGGCATTTCTTTAAACCAATCACAATCGTCATGGCCGTCGCTAAGCACAGGGCAGAGCCACGGTGCCGCTGCAAAATAGCCACAGGAAGAAACTTGTTTTGGTGAAACGTGTACGTTTAAAAGTTGTTTTAGTCGTGCAACAGAACACTCAGATTGGACAGATAGTCTAGCTAGCTGTCTGGATTTACCCTGCAGAGATCTGAGGAGCAGTTAACCATAGTCCTCATAAATCGACCAAAGTTTAAAATTCCAACACAAAGAAAGCGGAAGGTAACGGACATCCGGCCGAAAAGAGTGAAATCCGACGGAATTTCTGGCGGCAACGTAGCAATCCCGTAAGTGGAGCATCGTGGATATAGACTAATCTTAACTTAATCACATTTAAAACAGAAGCAACAATATGTCACTGATAAAACTGCTAGAGCATAAGGCATTGTCTGTAATCTGTTGTATTTACAGTCTGATCTCAGTCATTTAGGCTTCTCCAGCGGTCTACAAATCTAATTCCTTTTTCTCCCCGACACCTTGACTTTCCCTCCAGTTCTGCTCCAGCTATTAGAATATGTTCTTTCTTAAGTCCGGTCATTAGTTAGGTCCATTACTGTGGCTCCATCATTAGGAAGCTTTAATGCATCATTGAAGGTAATGAGTGCCTTACATTACAGGTGCCAGTGAGCCTAAGACTCACTGAACGAGACTCTTTTCCACACTACAGCCTGAAAACAACTACAGTATAACTAATTTTACCCCAAAAACTGTCACAGTGAGGTGATGGCGGCATAACAAGGGCTAACCAGTGATCTGATGTAATATTTAATGCATTCTGAAAGATTTTATTTACATAACAATACCCAAGATTATTTGTGAGGAATGTAGATTAAGTAAAAGATCACATCATTGATCATTTAATAGTTCTAGATGGTGAGAATAACTTATCAAACTTAATCAAACAGACATACATACATACATACATTCTCTCCCACACACACTTGTGCTCCTAAAATACCAGATAAAGGGGAGGACTTGGGTCAGTAGTGTCTCTGAGTAGCTTGAAATTAGAAACATGTGCTGGTAATTATCAAACTGCAGCAAAGTCACGTCATGCAATTTAATGCCTCAGCAAATTAAAGAATAAATGGGATCAGTCTCTTTGACCTTGCTCACTCTGACTTGCCAAACTTGATCTACCTGATACTTCAAGTGTGTGACTCGCTCACTCTGAGACACACACACACACACACACACACACACACACACACACACACACACACTGTGGAAAGACAAAGAGAAAGATACATGTGCACATAAACACACATCCTAAAAATTAGCTCTATAGTTGATTGTGTGATGATAGAAACAATGTAAAAGCAATGCAGTAAAACCTATAAATTAATGGAGAAAGCACACACACACACATTGTATTTCTCTGTTGTCGCCTCACAGCTTCCTCGTGTTTTCAGGTCATCTCTCACTTCACAAATCCCACACTTTCCCATCCATCCATTCTCTTTATCATCCTCTCCTCCCTCTCTCTATCTTTCCTCCTCTCCATCCACTCCGCCACATTTCTGCAGCTTCTCTGCTACACACACACTACCCCTCCCAAGATTAATTGATCATCAATTTAGCTCTAATTTGGACCAAGTCAGCTGGTAAATGGGGCAGTTTTCCCTGATTGTTAGTGAAATGTGTGCAAGTACATTGATAAATTTTGATTATTTATCAATTACAACCAAATGAACTAAATCTATTGAATAAATTCTAGCCTGATTGCCATAATAGAGTTTGAAAATATGGCTATTGATAATGATTCCGGCTAATAGTCTCTTCCGGCCGTGGTTGCCGGCTTGTCGGAATGACAACACAAAACTCATTTTTCACAGAATCAGCTGAGTGAGTTCGAGGCCCATCTTTCATTAATCAGTCACATTACAGAGCTGATACGCCATAATATGCAACGCTTTCCTCAGAAAGACTCAAACACTTTGTCATATTTTATGTCAATTACCAGTCATTTCGTTGTGTTCCATCAAGACATCATGTAATAGTTAACATATGCTAAGGTAAAGCTCCCCTGTCCCGCCCTCCGCGAGCTCCATTGGAGGATGCCATCTCTGTGTTTGAGGGGAGACAGGGGGCTGATGATGAAATGGGCCCTGCTCTTAATTTCTTATTTTCCTGAGCTGAGGCGCTTATGGGAAGGGTGGAGCACGGGCATTTTTAAATGGACCTGCCACCATGTTTTCCTAAAGTTAATGGAAAAGCAGCTTGCTGGAAAATAGGATAGGGAAAAATTGGAATTAGGTTCAGAGGCTTCCACACACAATAACAAGGGATTACTATGAGCCAAGGGCACATTTTAGCACAGACATACAAATTAAGGCTGCCATATTCTCAAAGCCTCAAGCTAAGAACTAAAAGTGATCTTTTAGTTTTTTTTTAATTTATCATTTATAAGAGATGTGTGTGACACAATTTCTCGGTCTGAAATTGTATTAAACAAACTAAAATACAAAAATACCATTAGATATAAACCATGTAGAAATGGTAGCAGTAACAATTCCATTCTGTGATTTGAACTTAAACGGGTCTTACCTCTGCAGCCTGGCCAGTCAGAGAAAAAGAAAGGAACTGAAATAACTGCGATATCAGCCTTCCTTTTTAATCAATGATATGAGCCCCTCTGCACCAATCATGGCTGCTGGAAGCAACTTAATGATCAGCATTTAGACTGGGCAGGTAAACCCCTGTGCTATAGAGCCAACACAGGGGCCAACTGCAGGTGAATTAACCCAGTCCAGATCTAATATGCTGTTGTCAGCTCTGGTTAGTTCATGGCTAACCGTGGCCTGTATTGGCAGTGGCATAGCATCCAACGGTGTCTCCCTCCTCCCTCATATGCCAGGAGGCAGCTATCTATAATCGATGGCCACTTTTAATTGGACAGGCTGTCTGTTAGTGGACACCGAAGGTTGTGCAGGAGGGGCAACACTGTATTTACCACATGGTTATTGAGAATAAATAGATCGGGGACGTCGGAGGTGTTCCAATCAGGGCTTCTGCTGTTGCATGAAGTCAATTATATTTGAAAATTTCACACAGTGACCCTCAACTATTTCATATTATATTCCAGTTATAAATGCTGGGATAGGCATGCAATGCTATAGATTTAAAAAAGGAATTGTTATATAACAATATATTCATCAATATATTTTTTTACATGATCCAAACTCACAAAATGTCCATTATTTGTCTGGTGCTGAGCCACTCTGCCCATAACAACTTTCTTTATTGATAAATTATTGCAAAGGCAATGACATTACATTAACTCTGTAAACAAGAAAGACAATCTAACAGTTTACTATCTTACACACAATTATTTCCAGTGCTACAAAAATAAAGAAACCACCATTAACGCAAATGTAATTTAAGCCTAATAGAACTGAGTGGATTATTATATCCAAATACAAATAATTTTCACTCCTCTAAAAATACAGGTAGATTGGTGTTATTGAATCAATACAGTCAGACAGAAATATCTTCACTAATGTCGTCAATAAATGAAATCAAACGCTAGTAGCCTTGTTTCTATACTGAGATAAAGAGGTCAGAAAAGAGGAGAAATGTGAATTAATTCTCTCTAAGCCAGCACGACCTACTGATGCTGGGTTAAAATTCACATACTATTCATTATTTCCAAAATTAACTAAGCAGAATAGGCTACACTGCCTTGACTAATATGCCTAAGTGACTTCCTTTATTTCGCACCTTGATTTGAGCCTTTGAGGTGCACGGGCCTGGGCAGAGTTAAAAATATCACCCAGATATGTAGCTGCATATGTTTAAAACTGGCCTACATGTTATTTAGAGTAGCTGAGGCACCCTATGATGAACAATGCCCTCACAGTTGATGATTGCTACCCCAAATCCCAAGCCTCTACTCTGTTCTATTTTATTATCAGGCTACTATTTTTTAAAGCTACAGATTGCCAGTGCTGTGAGGAGGCTGGAAGCAGGAGACAGAGGGCCACCGGTGGACATGCTGCTTTTGGCGCAGCCTCTAATTGATATTGAGCGAGCTGCTGGTGAGGAGCACACGGGGCCACTGCTGGCTAATCTATGCTTTAATCAGCGTGTGTAATGAGATTGGTGGCACGCTCGGAGAGAAAAGAGACTTACAAGCAACGTCTGTCAGGGTCCGGGGGAAAATATTGGCTCTAATTGTCGTGATTAAAGAAAACTAGAAGACGTTGAGCTGTTTTAGAAGGTGTGAGGGAGTCTGCTTTCCTTCAGCACCACCTGAGCTGAGCCCTCAGGCGCTGTCTAAGGTGCTGAAGTTGTAGACGCAGGTAACTGAAACACAGGCCCTATAACTGCTTCTGCAGGCTACTAGTGAACATGTCTTTGCATCTCTTTCAAATCTGGATTCTCGTAATTGTTGTGCCTACATCTTACGAGAACCTGATCACAATTCTTTTGAGGTAAGCTAATTAGTGAATGGGGCAGCCATAGTAACGGAACAATCCGTACCGAAGGGAGAGGCAGGAGGAGAAGCAGGAGAAAGCCAGGCCGCAGACTGAATAGCAAGCGGAACATTAGTAGAGGTGTGCGTGGGAACACTGTCTGGCAATTAACAGGGCATCAGGGCACACTCGCTCACATGCATATACAAACGTATCCATGCATGCACACATGGGCATAACACATCACATGATACAACCTCTCTTTCACGCACGCATGCACGCACGCACGCACGCACACATGCACGCACGCACGCACACATGCACGCACGCACGCACACACACACACACACACACACACACACACACACACACACACACACTCAAACTTAAGTTGTAATTGTTGTTGACACTGTGTCAGAGGTGTTGATCCAGCTGGCAATTTGTGCTGCTGTATATGACTATATTATGTAAGTTTTGCTCCTCCATAGGACTATATAAAATACTAGAACACATTTTAACAAAATGTACCAAATGTACCAGTGTGATAATGAAATTAAAATAACTAAGCAAATTTATCAAACAAGAATAGTAGTTTCAATAATAAAACATTTTTAGTAAGTGAGTCTTTATTGCATGTTTTCATTGCATGCCATCTTATGGTCACTCAGTGTATGATTGACAGACAGAGAGAAAGAATGGAGAGGTAGAGGAAGAAAAACAGCGCAAGGCAGCCAAGCGCCATTTTACACCCAGAGCTTCAGCAAAGCTGTCTGACAGTCTGCCTGCGGCTGAGATTAGCCTCATCTATCCGGTGTCAGGGACGGTCGTGTCCAGAAAATCACAGCATAAACGGGTCTGACTGAGGTGTGAGAGAGAGAGAGAGAGAGAGAGAGAGAGAGAGAGAGAGAGAGACAGAGACAGAGACAGAGAGAGAGGTCAATGGATTACTCATACAAACAGACTGAAATATACTGCGGTGATGTGGGAATGTGCAGGGAGGGGAGGGATGAATTGGGTTTCCACGTGACAGAAACAGAGCACACTAGTCTTCCCTGACCGAGTCCACTTCCTGTCCCCGGTGACACTTTGTCCTTTCATCAATCAATCACACCTGCATGAACAATGCAGACACACACACTTGTAACACATTCTTGTGTATGCTAAATAATGCAGTTGATGTGTAAGCAAAGCCTGTATTTCAAATAGGTAAGTCGTTTTTATTATCACGTAACTGAAGAGGGATTTCCCTCCCAACAAATGAGTTATCCACCAGCCCACAAAAGTGACAACTTCTCTGACAAAATGATTGATAGCACAAACTGGAAAGAAATCATGGCACTTTTTAAAGGTTAGAAGACACCTGCGATCATTGGCTGACAAAATGATTACACTTGCACATAGTGGATCCTGTAAATTTAAGAGATATGACTGATGAATCTTGGTTGCTGTTGTTAAAGCCTTAATTATATTGTTTCGTCTTATTTAACGTCAATCTTTAAAAAAATAAAAATGATATTGTGTTTCATCTTATTTAACTACAATCATTTGCAAAATGAAGACTATGCTGGGAAATTAGATGGTATAAAAAGTGAAAATATGTGGGAAAATAAATCATGGGCTATATGTTAAACCACATACTGTAAATATAACCTAATAGAAATTTCACTAGCAGTAATTTTCTTAATCAAACCAGTACTTTTGTAGACAATTTTAAAAGTTATTTTTCAGTTGTTCAGTCAATCCAAACCTGTATGCTATTAGAAATAAATTACGTATATTTAAAAAGAGTTGAACTCTATTTACCTTTATTTTTGTAATATTTTGCCTAACAAATTGGAAAAACTAACACTGAAGCATTTCCTCTCTTTATCTGTGCTCCCCATTTGTAACATGACCAGCGGGATGGAGAAATGGAGATATCAGGAACGATCGTATTTATGAGACTTTCTGACAAATAGGCGCAGTTACGCTCCGCCGGCACACTGCCTGTTTACATAGGCCAGCTCCATTTCAGCGCCAGACATTTATGGAGCATATATGTGCATGTGTATTGACGTGCATGCATGTGTGTGCGTGTATGTGTGTGTGTATTGATGTGTGTGTGTGTGTGTGTGTGTGTGTGTGTGTGTGTGTGTGTCGTCCACGTCTCTGACCTTGGAGAGGGTCACCTGTGAGGAGGTGATGCATCCCAGAGAGACAGAAGACAAACCAGAGCTTTGTGGACACAGACAGCTCCAGCAACCTTCCAACCTGTGAAGCTGCTGAAGTTTTGAAGGTGACTGCATGATTTTTCCTCATGCACCTGGAAATGCCAACATCCAGTATGAACTCTGTCTCTCCCGGGCTCCCCTGCGCTCTAACTGCTTATTATGGCTCATATTGGAACGACCCAGAGTTATTTCCTTTACAAATAAATTGCCTTTGAAAGAGATTAGAGAAATATGTATGAATTTCAACCTAATTTATTTGATCATCCCACATTACAAAGCAGCGTAGTGCTCAAATGTGATAACAAGTTTTCAGTTCCTTTCATTATGTAAGAGAAATTAGATCTCGATAGGATTTCAGTGGGGCGCGGTGTTCCCGCGGATGAAATGCAATTTGTGGGGAGAATTTGTTGTATCTGTCACAAATATTCCTAATTAGCCGCATAATTATTTGAGGGTTTCTGCAATTACGGCTTAAACCAGTAAATTTGAAGCTGTAGCTGTCCCTAATTGGTCTAGATTTGATATTATGCATATTTGCATAATGAGGAAATTGGGAGGAAATTGTGTTCATCCATTTGTGAAAAATTCTATGAATTTTATGAATCTGAAAGCCATCCCCTTGCGGTCGGTGACTTTGCCTCAGCTCCCAGAGGAAGCAGGGCGGGGCCACGCAGGGCATGTTCACGTCTCCATGTGCGCTCGAGACACACTCAGGGTGAATGGAAGAGCTTTACAGTACTCTCTGCAGGAAATGTTGCAGGAATCCATGCGTTGTGAATAATATGGTATAAAAAATATTTTTAATAATATTCAGTCCAACCCATTAAAGTGCAATATTATTGCAGTGGGATGAATAAGAATTTAGGGGTCATGGTTATCTTTATCATTTTCCATCAGTTAACAAACAATATGGCTGTATGGTTTTATTAAGAAGTCTTTGATTTTGTCATTAGGTTTATATTAGATAATTCATTCAGATTGGTCTGTGAGACTTAATTATGCATTATCACAGTGTGCTGATTGATATTGAGAAAGCTACGTGTTCTATGTAATTGGTAATAAAGACGGTAATTTTAGAAATTTGTCCAATCAGTAATGATTATGAGCCTTTGAGTAGGTAATGATGTTAACCCTAGTTGCCTCTTACACAGTCCACCTATCAAATATTAAATATAATAAGCTCTACAAAAGGCGGAAATACCCTCTTCACACACATTAACAATAGACATATTTGTAGTTTCTAAAGTTAATGAAAACTTAAAAAATGAGATCAAGAGGCCAAACCTCAGGTGCAGTAAGACACTTCACGTCTGAGGTGTTTCTCCGATACAATATTACATGAAGGCTCCACCTGGTCATAGTGGTGGTGGAGTGTGTGTCCTCATGATGTAAGGGCTGTAGCCCACTGAGAGCCGTATATCAGAGAGCAGTAAAAGAGAGACGCTAAGAGCACTGATGAATGTCTGAGAGATAGATGTGTTAAGTGACCTTGGTACATTACACTCTCCTTCAAAGCGGGAGCAATGAAGATTAGTATAGTCTTATCTTGTCACACCAAGTGTGCTTGTGTGTGTATGTGTGTGTGTTTGTAGTCTATAGGCTGCCACTTTTCTAAGAATCGCTTGCTTTTTTACAGGAATGATAGCATTTGGATATTAATGTGTTTACAGGCTGTGTGCTTGTCAACTTTTTGTTTTATTTCCCCTTTTGTGTGTATGTACTGTATGGAAATACATTGTATACATTTAGCTTTTTCATATTATTTTCATTATCAATTAATCTATGGATTATTTTTTTCAATTGGTCTACGAAATGTAAAAAAAAAATTGTTCAAAAATGCTCATCATAACTTCTCAACAGTCTTTTTAATCTACAATGATACAAAACAAAAAGCAGCAAATGTTTTAGAAACCGAGAATGTTTGGCAATTTGGCTTAATAAATAACTGAAACAAACATTACTAAAATAGTTTCAGATTAATTTTCTGCCCAATCGACTAATTGGCTCTATTTGAATTTTGAGCTTTTCTTAATCGCAGGATAATATGGGAAATTATTACAAGGTTGTAGTCTCTAAACAGACATTAAAGCTATATAAGGTTGTTACAGTTGCTATTTGAACATAACATTTGGCTCATGGAGAGAAAAAATTTGGATTGAGTCTGACCCTAAATTACTGCGAGCGGGGTTTTATTAAGAGGGAAGAAAGCAAGCCAAAAACAAACCCAATCACATTGATTTATGGGAGGGATATCACACAAAATATCCTTCTTCAATATTCACAGGCAGCTCATAAAATATGCTGCATAATAATTTCACCATTTCATGGGATATTAGACCATAATGACCACAGTCCACCCCTCTACACCCCACAGCCATACAGGCTACACACACATACAGACATACACCTCAACCCCTGGGCAGACCAGTGTTGGGGCTAATTTATAGGTGAGAATGAAAGGCAAGCTTAATGTAATGGCTCCTTACAGCCATGAGATATTTTTCGCACCATCACTCCATGGCTTGAGAAAGAGGAAGCTTTGGAAACAAAAAGGAATGTGGATTAAAGGAGAGCAGGTCAAAAGGGAGAGAGAGAGGAAGGGAAAGGGAGGGATATAGAGGCTAAACACATCAACACAGGCATTGGAGGGCTCACAGCACACATTCAGTTGTTTTTTTCAGGGAAAAAACAACAGCAGCCATGAATGTGTTCCCAATGAATCTACAACTACAAGCCTGAACAAATAGAATCACACACACACACACAAACACAGCAGCAACAACGGCAACAGCAACGGCAGCAGCAGCAGCTGAAACTGGCGTATTCTACTCTTTGAGTTAATGGGAATAAAATACCTCAGTGGATGAGTGCAGATGTGTTTGATACAAATAGTCATTTTCCTATTTGCTGCCTCATTGGGCATGATGAATGATGGAAGTCATGGAGGCGGTGTGATAAATGGCAGCACCTTGGCTCTACTGCATGGCCTATTGATTCTCCTTCTTTATTACCCCTCCAACCCAGCTGGCTGCTTTGCGCCCCCCCCCCATTCTCCCCACACACACGCACACACACACACACACACACAAAGTACAAATACACACGCCATGTGCTTGGTGAATCCACCCACACCCATACCCACACCCACACACACACACACACACACACACACACACACACACGAAAAGCATGCAACACATGCACATTTGGAGATACACAGAGCAATGGACGGTGATGAGGGGCAGCAAGAAAAAGAGGCAAAGAAAAAGCAATAAGAGAGGAAGGGTGAAGACAGCATAGCAGAACTGTGTTTTCATATGTGTGGTTTAACAAAGCCATGAGACAGTTGCCTCAGATGGAAATCTACATGAAACACAAACCCCCAAAAGATCTAAGAGGACATTAAAACATACAGATGACTCAATTAAAGTGTTTTGTGTAGGTGATTTAATCTTCCTGAAAACGTTTAATTCATTTATGAATCCCAATCTGTCAAAGACTGAAAAGTTTGATGAGGGATTGGCCTGCGTGTACAACGCCATCAGTCACACAGACGAAGCGGGCAGGATAAATCAGTGATATGACCATCTACTGAGCTCTTCATCATGAGGTAATGAGGGTAATATCCTCCTCTGCACAGTAACATCTAGGCAGGTTTCAAATAGACAAACAGACGAGCCCTGACTGCCTCAACTGTCTCTGCTGTGCATATTCACACTCACACATACACACACACACACACACACACACACACACACACACACACACAACTAACAAGGTAGAGTGGTGTTTGAGTAGCAGTGACAACCGTGTTCTTTGTGACATGTGCAGAAGTGAGCCAAGGAGGACTACTTCCTGTTGGACAGCAGGAAGTGACACAGGTCAGAGGGAATAGTCGAGGAGAGATAAGGCCTGTCAAAGACAAATCAAGGTAATGTCTCTATCATCACTGTCATGAAAAAAGGAAAACACTGTTTTTTGGGCTGTATCTCTCCAAAGGAGTACAAAGAAAAGTGATCAAACTGCGCTGACCTCTCAGATTTCAATTTACCTGCTGCATCTCCTTGACCTTGAACCACAGAGATAATAATTCAGGGTCTTGGGTGGGTGATAAATGGTTTGTGTGCATGTGTGCACGTGCATGTGTCTCTGTGTGTGTCCATATCTAATTCACAAAAGCGAAAACAAATGGAGATGCAGTGAGCAAGACAAACAGAGGCTAAGAACACACACGATTAAAAACACACCTGCTACTTGAAAGGGTGTTGTGTAATGTACTAGATTGTAACAGAAATTGCTGTTTTGCAATTAAGATCAACTTTGTTCCATTAGGCTGCAGAATAATTGAATCTTTTTTTGTTCTTTTGGATTATGTTGCTTTCGACTTTTCTATTATTGGGATCTAATCGTCAGTGCAGCTGTGGTTAAATATGGTGGTTTACTACATACGATGTTTTTTTGGTAGCACTTTCTTATAAGGCACCTTTTATGAATGGATATATAGAGTAAATACTAACTAATGGATTTACTAATGGTTAAAAAATAATTCATGCTTTATAGAACAGTCAGAAGCAATTGTTAAAGTGCTCATATTATGCTTTTTGGCTTTTCCCCTTTCCTTTATAGTGTTATATATCTTTTTGTGCACGTTATAGGTTTACAAAGTGAAAAAGCCCAAAGTCCATCCCAAAGGGACTTACCATCTCCAACAGAAAACACTTTTCACAAACTGCTCCAAACAGCTCTATTGTAGTCCAGCCTTTACTTCTGTGACAAACGTGCGTCACTTTGTAACACACGTTATAATGCTCGCCTAGCTGTTAGCATGGCACTCCCTCAGACTAGCTAGCAGTACTTACTGTGCATGTGCGACTCCCAACAAAGATGGAACAGAAGTGAGATGCCTCACTCTGTAGCTAAAACAGAGCTCAACACACAGGGTGAAAAGAGGAGCTGCAGCAATGTGCAGTACAAAAAAAATATGGTGTTTCTGAAAATTAAACCACATAAACCTATTCTGGTACAACCTCTAAATACAATTATGAACCTGAAAATGAGCATAATATGATCACTTTAAGACTTGGCTGATATGTATCTTTTCTTTGGTAATGATTTAGTTATAGATGTAATAAAAACCCATTGGTCTCGCACTTTCTAACAAACCATCAAGTCTACAGTATTTTTTGCACTTTTTTTTACTGCAATATAAAAATACTCAACTAAAAGTCCTGCAAAGAAGATGTCACCCAGGTAATATGTTTTAAAAGTAAAAGTACTCATAATGTATAAAAATGGCTGGTGAAATATTACATATTTTTGGATTATTATTACTGATGTAGTAATGCGTGAGCAGCATTTTAGTGTTGTTGGTAGAGGTGGGGCTAATTTTAACAATTTTATGAGCTGTTGGTTGTTTAATCTATAACATTGCATCATATTGTATACAATCATGTTTTGTATGTAAAATTTAAATCTGTAAAGCTGTCCAATAATTGTAGTGGAGTAAAAACTACGGTGTATAATTTATTACCCTCTGAGTTATAGTAGATAAAGTAGCATGAAAACGGAAATACTCAAGTAAAGAACAAGTACCTCCAGTGTACTCAGTCAAGTACATGTACTTAGTTACATCCCACTACTAATATTAATGTTTTTACAAAATAAATTTCCTTCATATATGTGATATTAATATTAATATTAAATATTATTATTATTATTATTATTATTATTATTATTATTATTATTATTATTATTATTATTATTGTTGTTGTTAATGTTCTTATTGTTATAACTGTTATTGTTTGTATTTTCATTAATATTATGCATTTTATTTTTTAACATATTGGCAATCCTAAAGTTGTTGGCTTATTAATAGCCTATAACAAATCTACGATGCATTAGTACATATTTATTAACCACTAACAAAGCTATTCGTTACACTTTATAAGCCCTCTATAGAGGGTGAATTATTAGAAATAAACCTTTTCTGTAACATGTAACCCCCCTCCCCCCCAGCCACCATTTAGCATTTATAGGTAGTGTATAGATATATTATATTTGGTTTATAATGCACAATAATGTAGTTGTAAGCAGATATAAGCACATGTCGACATAGGTTAACACAGCTTGATGAGGTTAGTCCACCCAAAAAAATGTTTATGCTGACTGCATTTTTGCTTGTGCGTGTGTGTGTGTGTGTGTGTGTGTGTGTGTGTGTGTGTGTGTGTGTGTGTGTGTGTGTGTGTGTGTGTGTGTGTGTCATGAGCATCTATGTGCACATGTGCGGGTTTGATGGCTTCTACCTCACGCTCCCAGCTTTTAAAAGTCCATTTGGACTCCTGCCTACAATCACCTTCTCGTCGTCGCTGTGGTAACGGAGCCAGGCCTAATTAGTATGCATTATCAATTAACAAACTTAATAGCCGGCAGATTGATTAGATCCTCAGTTATAGGGGCAGAACTCAGGCGAAACATGGAATGAAAAATATCATATGCACAGGCTCACACACACACACACACACACACACACACACACACACACACACACCTTCTCCTCCTCCTCACTTGTGTAATTACTGTATGCATATGGCATTGAGTGGATTGGGAATGAGGCAGTGTGAGGTTTTAAATAGACCTTCAGCTTATAATGAGTCAGGCCGCCATGGCTAGTTTAGCTCTGATTGTGCTCCACTCTAATGAATGACAAACCTCCACTGCAGATGTATGCACACACATACACAAACAGGGAAACGGTCAAACTGTATATCAGTTAACAGTTATACGATAAAGACATGTGGAGTGTGAGGAGAAATGTATAGGGTGCATCTTCCACACCCACATATACATCCACACATACACAATGCACACTGTGTATACACGCACACACAGACTCATATCCACACACACTGAGAATGTAATCAGGCGTTAGGTTTACCCTCCTATCAGTCTAATAGAGGTTAATGAATGATTAGGTCTAATAATTTTAGAGTGGAGCTCTAGCTTAGCCACACGATGCATCAAACGCTTAACAGAGTGAGAGCAGCAAGAAACAAACTCATGTTGTGATGGTATCGTCAGCGTTGTGATGGTAATATGAAAGCAAGGGAGAAAACATTTTTAAAAAATGCAGGTAAAACATTATCATTAAATTTAGATCATCACTACATTTTTTTATTTCACTTTAGCTTTTATGTCCTGATCACCAGGTGTGCTGTCCATGGTGCTGGAATGCTTGAGTTCAAAGTTGAAAGTTAAAGAGAAAATATTCTGCTGGTAATAAAAATAACATATTAGTGATACTTTTCTTGAAAGCGTTCATTATTCAGTCTCCCAATGACACCATTATGTGTATGAATCTGAATTGACACGTTTGAATTCAAATTCAGAGAAATAAATGTGACTAATTGAGAAATGTGTCTGACATAATTACCATACAAGATAAACAAAATTAATTTATTTTAAATGAAAACCTGTTTCTCCTAAATGATCCAGATTGGATATGGTCAGTCTAAATGCCGGCTTCCTATTGTCATTGGGAATATAAACAATTATTACCAGCTCAATGAAAACAATAGATCTGACATCAAAACATAATCTTTACAATACAAGCCATATACTGTATATACATATAAAAACAAGGGTATTTTTTAAATGACCAATAACTCAATTTGTTTTGGAATATTTATGGTTTGCTGGCATGTGTTCTCCTGGCACTCAGAAGAATGAAGATAGTGAGGCAACAGTCAATCAATCAGCACTGGGATATGGTTTCCTTCCTCAGCTCTCAGCTACTAAATGCAGGGCTATTGCACATAGGCCCTGTATAGACCCGGTGACCTACCACATCAGTGAAAGGCCAATTCATGGGCATTAAAATGCAAACGCGCGCATATTTCACAGTGTTAAATTTTATGAAGCATTTAAAGCACCATCCCTCCAGTAGTAAATCCAAATGGTCTTATTTCCTATTCATAATATTCATACTCACCACCTCTAAGCAGTGACATTAAAAATGTTTGCATCTCCACCAACTTAGAGGTTGAAATTAAACTGAGTTTGGCAGTGATGACACATACATATTTACACATAATCACACACACAGACACACAACACATACACACGGTGACTTTATTGCAGATGTTCGCCTGGTCTCCTCTGCTACATTGTGGCCCAGTTTGCAGCCATCTCCCTCTGATGTATAACTCGTTGTCCAAGTCTTAATGTTGATTTATTATCCATCCATAAATTAGAAAAATATGTTTGAGAATTCCGTGGCGCAGCCAGGCTCTGCGGACCGTCTGGGGATTGGCTGACGTGTCAGAGGCGAATATTGGCTCGCCAGGCAGCCTTTTGTTTCCCTGCACCAGCAGGCATTTAATGAGTGCTGATGGCTTAAGGTAAATGTGTTAGGACAGACAGCAACAACAGCCACAAAAACAGCCTGCTACATGGGAGAGATGTAGACCCACTAAACAGCAGAAACCTGCTCCTTTTCTTTGCAGACATGTTAAACAACAACATGATTTTCATTAAAAAAATCTATTGGCTCTTTTTTGTGGGGAGTCAAATAAAGTTTCACAAGCAGTTGATGACTATAAACCTGATGAGCAGTGTCTTTACACTACCTTTAAGACTGCTTTGCTTATTTTACAAAGCTTCAGCCTTCCATTCAGTAGTCCAATAAAATGCCTCTCCAGAGCCAACTCATCACATTAGCTCCAGTTGCAGCAGTATGAAAGCCTATTTTTCTCTTATCCTGCTATTATCAAATAAGGTTCATTATTACTAGTGATGATTCTCTAGCCTGTCCTGGCTGACTTGTGTATCGACATACATACTAATTTCTAATAAAGCCTCAGACATCTCTGGAGGTAACATGTTGCAGCACAAACCAGACTGTGCCACAGTCCTATCAGAAACGTTTTTTGTGCAGTTTGTGTTAATCATAGAAGTAATCATAGGTCAAAGTTTAATTTTGTGACATAAAAAGATGCCATGAAGTATCCCGGAGCATCATTCCCTATTTATCCAGAACAGCCTCTAGCTCTATGAGACACACTGTACAGTGCATAATCAACACACTGGAGACAGAAACATCATTGTCATCTTGTCTTGAGCTGACACTGTCACTTCATTGTCATGGCTGTTAGGTTTGCTGTCCTGATGTCCTGCTCTACTGTTTATGTTACAGATGTTGCAGTAATCAGAGCAGCAGCGTGTGAAGGACTCAGCCTGCAACCCTGACCAACATCACGCCTGCAAAGGTCATTGTGGAAATGCTGGGTGATGGTGATGGCTGCGATAGAATGAGACATGGTTCCACTGAGATAACCAATTTTTCTCACATGATACTGCTGCCATCAGTGGCTCTCTTAACTCGTTAGATGCTCATATTTCTCTCTGACAACCTTAAACCCCCCCCCTCAAAAAAAGCTTTACAATAACTAAATAAAACAACAAAAAAAAAACTTCTTTTGATTTTTGGAACTTTGCTTTTACTTTGCTTGCTGCTTTCACGTTAAGTATCTTGTCTTGGTGGCTCAGTACAATATCAGCAATTAAGCTAATTCAGTTGAACAATAATAAGGACAGTAAGGCACTCATGTGTGCTGAATGTTTGTTCATAATCCATTATATTATTTTAATCATCTTGTTAGAATTTTGAACCAATTACATTGCTTGTCACAACATTAGCTGGCCAGTTTACTCTCAAAATGGCTTTATCCATTAGCTGGGATTTTGAGTGCCTTTTCTCATCTAGAAAACAATGAATCCTTCTCGTAGAAATCCATATCAGTGAATACGCAATTGCTGTTTTGATGCCAGCCTGGGTTGAGGAAATAACTGATGTAGTTTTTTGGGGAAAATATGATGCCTGTGAGGCACACTGGGAGCATTTATCCAGGGCCATAATGGGGTGCTGAGTTGCTAGTAGCAGCCATTGTTTAATGATCTCCTTGGGCGCTGGGAGTAAACTACTGCGGTAATCAGAAGGGTAAACTCAGCTATATTTCAATTTGGAGAGCCGCTCTTCCGTTCAGAGAGGCCGCTCTGAGACGATAAATAATAGGACTATTTAGCCTATCCCACAGGCTGCCTCACCGACACCTACCCAAACAGACACACACACACACACACACACACACACACACACACACACACACACACACACACACACACACACATACATACACACACATATAAGTCAGCCTATAACAATTTATGTCCCTTCCATAAATCAGCCCCACTAAAAGCGGGTGATTAGCAACATCATTTAGCCCCTAAAACCCAAACAGCGACAATTGTTTCCTTCCCTGTTTTAGGGAGAAGATGGAGAGCTGCACAGATGGTAAATTGGTTGGAGGGGAATGAACTGTAGCTGGATGACTGGACTTGGGGATGTAGAAATAAATTCAATGCAGGTTTCAGTTCTGGAGTTGAGATTATTTGGGCTATTTATTGTGGCCAGTGACGGTTTTGACCTTGTAGATTATGACATGATCACTGGTGAGATGACAGTGTCCTTCATGAAGTATTTTGTTGTTTATAAAAAGATCACCACTTTTTATAAGGGGTGTGTTTATTTTATTTTTAACTCTATTTCCACTTAAACAAATCCACGTACAGTTTACATATAATGGTTATAAATCAGAAAGCAAAGACAATTGCTCTTCTTTATTTCTAGAGCAAAACAACTTGATTTAATTTATCAAAATTATGCAAATGTATTATTGTGAAAACATCTTTAGTGGGTAATTTCAGTACTTTTAACTTTTCCACATATTTTATTTTATTGTTTTACTGTTCATTGAAGCACAAATTGACAACATTCAATTGCATAGCTGAGTTTGTCTAACAGACCACAGGTGACAAACAAGCAGTTGACATAAATCATCTTTTAGTTATGCACCCAATCCCAGTCCTAGAATAATTCCTGATACCTGTTGTGCGTTTAAATATATGTTTATATCATTCTATGTGGACAATTGCATTGTAATATTCCTCTACTTTTTTCTTACAAAGAGCTCAGTAAGCCCATATTATGATTTTCTTTTCATCCGTACATCAGCAGTGGAAGCAATTCTCTATTATGGCCGGCCACCGCTGCAGCATGAAACTCCTGGTGTTTGTTTTATGCTGGAGAATGTCATGTTGAGAAGTGGAAGACTAAAGCTCATAGTGGAAGCACACATTGGAAACAAAATAAAAACAGTTGACGGCGGCACACTGTGCTTTATAAATGCAATATATTATGATTGGAGTAAAGACTATGAAACAGGAGATAGTTTTTTATGTAGACACTGGGCTGCTATGCAGAATAAGTGAGTATTTACATCTCTACTATTTATCGTTCTATTTGTTTCTTGTAAGGTTTTTAAAATGCATTGGAGCAAAAATAAGAAAATACTTTTTGCTTTTTACCATTTGCATTGTAATTTATTTTCTCCGGTTAACAAAGAAAAAAGAAATTAACACAAAAGCACAGAAAACTAATAAAAACTGTAGTGAATCATTATTGACTCCTACGTTTGTGACAATAAGTTATCTAAAATCATTCAACATGCAGCGTACATGTTTTAAATAAAGACATTAAAATGACCCATATTTGTCCACTCAAAAGAATCACAAGAAGCAGTGGGTTGAGCTAAAGCTCTAAAGAGAAATAAAAAATATTGTCCAGCCAATAATATCCTAATCCTTTGTTTTTGTGAGAAACCAGCGACTTAAAAGCACCAATAAAATCAAACCGATTAAGCAACCTAACCCCACAATTTTCTCATCTACCATCCTGCAATACTGTTGTACTGGTCTCAGAGGAGAAGGATCAGACGTGTGTCTGATGATGGCTTCCTAAAGAGCTTCAATTAATGGCCTGTCACTTATCATTAGAACTGCTGAAAGGCGGGACACCAGGGAGCACGATGCAAACAAAGGCACGTTTTAGAACGTCAATTCTAAAAGCACCCATCGACTCTCCATTGTTGCGGCTGGCCTCTGAGGCCCTCATCCCTGCTGGCCCCGAGCCCTGCTGTCCCTCCTGGGGGATTAGAGGGATCTGGAGAAATTAGCCGTTTGGATGACAAGCAGAGTGCCAAAGGACGAGCGGGTGTTAATGTCCCCTTTTACGGGAACAAAAGCAATGGGGATTTTAAATAACACGTCTCCATTGCCGCCTGCGTCCACTCCAGTCACAGTGCAAGTGTGGTAGGTTACTCAGCGGCGTAAATTGATTGAAGTTGTGTGCTAGCAGAAGGAATTGGTGTGTCTGATAGCCTAGACCATCCTGCAACTGTGGGTCAGTAAATCCAGCTTTTTTCATAGTTTTAATTTACATAACTGGTGCCAATTTAAAAGCAACACTACCTCAATATCATGAAAATGTGTATCATTTCCCTCAACAATTTCTCTCTAACAAACTGTGAATTACATTTAAGAAAACTGTATTAGTAGCTGAAGGTACAAGATGGCAACATTCAACTTGAAGTTGTACGGATCCTAATGCCGCCCAACTATCTGTGGTCTGGTACTAGCAAGGATGTTTACTCTTCATTACAGTTTCAGACAGAGGCAGGGAGATCCTCAAAGAGAACATCCACAACAACATCCCCTTGAATGGGGCTCTGCAGTGCTGCTTTTGTCAATTACGCTTGGCCTGCTCATTGACAGCCAATAAATCATTCATTTAGAGGCAAAGCAGGGAGAGAATCAAACAGCCATTTCAGAGCCTGAGGCCTTTCACTGTAGTGGCTGCTGCAGGCCACAGATCTAATGTAGAGTGGCTAGGCTGCAGGCGGGTGGAAGGGCTCTTAAGAGACAGGAGCGCATTGTTGGGAGAGACGGGAAACGCTGCTCTCATTAGACCTGGAGCTGAAAACCAACCTGTAAGGCCTGCTTCAATTTACCTGACCTGTGCTTGGAATAAATCATCCCTGTTTGTGTGTGTGTGTGTGTGTGTGTGTGTGTGTGTGTGTGTGTGTGTGTGTGTGTGTGTGTGTGTGTGTGTGTGTGTGTGTGGCATGCACACATAAAACACATATAAACACACATACAACTGCTAACACATACACCCACTCATAAGCAGACACTTACAAAGAGCTTTATACATGCCTTTCAGAGCGCACCTCTTCAGGTTCAGAGTTGTTTTAGCACAGTGCTTGTTAAAGGTAAAACCTTTTATCTCTCTGCCTCCGATGGCCCTTTTGTTAGGTGCTTCCTTATTCAAATCAGAGTCGCAATTAAGCCCGTCCTGACTTGTGTTTTTCCGTCTCTGTTTTCTGTCTCTCTGTAGATTTTAGTATTTCTTTGAACAAAGTGACTCGCTGCTGAGATGACTAGCTTATGCATGAGCAAGACTACTGTCAGTGGTGTTCAGCTGCTGCAACAAGAGCTGCCTCCAAGTTTACAAAGATATAGCGGTTATCATTTCCATGGAATATTGCCAGAAGGATTCTGGATAACTTTAACTAAGATTTAGCCTTTGGCTTGTTTCCATGCTGAATTTCACTAGAGCCAAAAACTCACTCAGCGCAGCCAAAGTAAAGATAATCTAATACTATACACCAGGTAGTCAGGCACAGCAGGTAACACTCTGTGACAAATTCCAACACACACTGAGACAAAACATAAGAAAGGGAATACATTTGACATTGACAGAGCACAAGAGTGGCCTGGTGGAAGAAGAACAAGGATGGAAGGTAAATAAGGACAGATGGATTAAAAGGGCAGATAGGACAAGGTGGGAAAGTGGGAATGGAGAGCAGGAAGCCCCTGCAGAAATGTGGTGGCAGAGATGTCAGACTATTTAAATACTGATGAGGCCCTCTTGTCTCTCGTGGTCTCTGCTAATGACATACTCATCAAAGCCAGACAAAAGAACCTGCAGCCTGTCACAACACACACAGTCAACACACCCAGGTTCATCTGTGTTTATGTGTGTGTGTGTGTGTGTGTGTGTGTGTGTGTGTGTGTGTGTGTGTGTGTGTGTGTGTGTGTGTCAGGGGGATTTTCACATTGCCGTTCTGTCAGGGTGTAAGGTACCACTGAGAGGTGGTAAATCTCCACTTCCTTGTCAGAGAGAGTGCTGGCACTGCATCCTTTAGACACTCGCACAACTTAATCGCTACTTTGGTCACTTTAGCATTTCTTTCTTTACTCGTTCCTCTCTTCCCTCACTACCATCATCCATTTGTTGTCTTGGCCTGCTGTGTCTCCAACAGCATTCAAAATTAAGGTGTCACACTCTAGCAGATGGAACACACACACACACACACACACACACACACACACACAGAATGCCTGCTTGAAAAACAGTTTTGTCCACAAGCAATACACTCCCATTTCAACCCATATCGATCTCTGCTTGTTATTGTTTTTGAAGTGAATAGTACGTACATGTTTGGACTAACGACAAAGTCTCTGCTGACAGGAAAAAGCAGGTGATAGAGCAACATCATGAAAGGAACGGCCTGCTATAAAACAGGCAGCAAGCACAATGAAAATAGGTGCCTCACAAAACAGTTTGATACATGAACACAGAGTCATGTCAGACAATAAAGTGTCCATGCAACAGACACTCAAACAGACAGGGACAAATATATTTGTTTGGGTTTCACTGTGTGACTACATTTCCAATTGTTATTGCAGCTGGAAACTAAACTTTTGCTCTAAATTGGCTTTAAAAAGACATCATAAAACTGTCTCTTCATCTTTCATCGCCTCTCCTCGTCGTCTTCTTTCGTCTCCTCTTTGTGACTTTAGCTCTAAAGCAGAGGAGAGTGTCAGTGAGTGTTCTGTTTGATTCAGTGCTATCTAACCTTGCTTTATGAAAGCATTAAATTGATGGTTCCAGACCAGCCCAGAGAAAATGCACATAAAACTGAGACTAACTGAGAGATAATAGTCCTCGTAAACTGGTCTAAGAGCTCTATAACTCACAACGTCCTCAACTTGTTCTGTCTTACACAGCACAAGCTCCAAAATACTGATGCGCCCAAAAGCACAAAATACGATGGAAATGCAAACAAAAGAGAAAAAGCCTGGAACCTGCAATCAAACTTAAATCTATTGATTGGTATTTAAATACAGAAACCAACACAGGACAACAACCAAATCTAAGTCTTTACCAGTTGTGAGGCTGGTAATTGTTTTACATCAGATGCAAAACTCAAATACTGACATGATTGTCAAAAAAGCATGCAAATAAAATGCTTATTTACTATATATATATATATATATATATATATATATATAAAAACTTAGATTTGGTTGTTGTCCTGTGTTGGTTTGTGTATTTAAACTCAAACCTTTAAGGTAAAAGTTTGACATTTTGGGAAATACCCTTGTTCAATTTCTGGAGGACAGCTAAATGAGAAGATCAATACCACTCTCAATGTCTGAGAGCGGTATCAATCTTCTCATCTAACACTGCTGGAAGATAAATACGCTAATTTCCTGAAATGTGGAGTTGTTCCTTTAAATTATGTCCAGTGTGTAACACACAACAAATTTGGTCCAAAAATTACGGATTTGGCCTTTCATACAGCATCTTTTTATGTGATATGTTTGATTACTCGTTTGTCACGCGTTGTACAGTATCACTAAATAATATATTATACAAAAACATGTCATCATAATGTGGAGGCATATTGTATATTTGCATAAATACAATATGATTGACAGTCTACTCAGGTCCCATACACCAACTCTGCTTCTGGATTGTGTCTTAAACCTACCCATTCCCTTTATCATCTGCCTCTTTCTACCTACAACACAAATCTCACGCAGTCATAATAATATAATAATATTAATCTTATTTGTAGAGCACTTTTCTTTGACAAATCAATCGCAGTGCAAAAGGAAGCAGAATTTTATAGTCAATAAATGTTATTACAATAACCTCTAAAACAAAAAATAGCAGGACAATGAGTGTTGAAGTATATGCAGACAACAAGTATGTTGCGCAGCGAGTGCATGAGATCTGTGAGTCTATTATACATCTTTGCAGGTTGTACGGGGTGGTAATGGATGGCCGGCGGGTGCCCGCTGACGTGTTATTCTTTTATAAAACATTGCCTCTGCGTACCGGAGCGCAGGGGAGAGTGTGTCACGCTTGTGATGAATGACCAGAGGGTAACATCTTCACTCCTGACCCCTAACACAGGCGTGCATGCTCCCACATAGACACAGATGTATATAAAATCAAGCATGCACTCATGCACATTCAAGTTAGTAAACAGATTTTTTTTTTCACTGTGAAAGCACACAAACATGTGATGAAGTGAATCCACTAAGCAGAGGGTGATCCAGATGCAGGTTGGTGACCTCTCTTTGTGCCTTCCTTTTGAGTGTGTGGTGAACACAGAGAGAGGCTTGATCTTGGTATGTTTTTCAAAGCTTCTGCTCGAAACGGTTTCATCGCTTTATTATTTGATCACAGGAAGTTAAGGAAAAGCCTTTTTTTTTTTTTTTTAATGTCGGATCTCTCATTTATCACACAGCCTGACTAACAGGCCTGCAGTCATCAAAGGTATCCTCAGCTATGTCTCCCGACAAAGCATGAAAGACCAACATCAAAAGCAGCTCCTACTTACACTGGCAGAGCCGGAGCTGCTGGACAATGCTGAGGAGCTGGAGAGGTGAGTAATAAGCAGTGACCTTCTGCTTCTACATGTACACTGCCGACACTTGAACGCAGCACACGGACGATCTAACAAGCAGCAAAGAATGCTTATACATCAGAGGACTTAACCCAGTGCCGTTATACCTGGAGAAGTGCAGCAGCAGAAAGAAAAAGGAAAAAGAGAGACAGAGAAAGAGATAGGAAGAGAAGGAGGCATGATAGGGAGGAAAGCGAGACAGAGGGGATGAGGAGGGAGACAATGAGACAAGGAGACAGAGACAGAGTGGGTCAAGGTGGCGGCGGAGGTTTGGTGGGGTGGGTGGGGAAGGGGAACAGGCAGCCAGTCTATTATCAGGGGTCTATAGAGAAGCATTTAGGGACAAATAGGACACCACCCCCCTGTCACCCCGAACCATTCAGCCCCTGTCAGCCCAGGCCATTCAGCCAAACCCCAGGGGGAAGTGGCAGGGGGGGGGGGGGGACAGAGGGGAGGAAGCAGGATCACGGTGGTGGGGGGGCTGAAGATGGAGTACCCCGGTACCACCCCTCCATGATGCTTCAGATGCTGTATCCTAGCAACGACACTCTGGGTGTGACCTGTAGTCATATGGCTCCATTCAGTTTCACACCTCTTGAACACGCACACATACACGCAGACACCCCGCAGTGCTCATCAGGGCCAAAACAGGCTCTCATGTACAACAATTAGCAGAGATCATGCCCCCCACCCGTCTCCCCCCAACCTGCCCATACCAGCAACCCCACAGGGAGCAAACTTAATTACCATCAACAGACAGAGGGGAGTTTATCTTTACACACTTAAGATGAGCCACTTTGCACATACACACACACACACACGCGCGCAGGCCAAGTCATCCTATACAAAAACTCTATTTCAGCAAGCTGTCAATCACATGCTAATTAAAGCAACGTATTGATGGCCTTCTTCTCTTTCCGATTTTCACATGGAATTAGTATTTAATGAATTGTGTGCAGATTAATTACGACATAATGATATTTAATTGTTACCAACTAATCGTTGTGGCACTCTTTGTTTTGCAGTTGCTGGGAACTTGTTTGGTTTTAGTTCAGAAAGCAACAGTTGGCTGGAGAACACTTCATTGAGCAGCGTTTAAACTTGAAACGTTTCATTAAAAAGAGCCTTTTAATCACAACCACTTTTCTTCCTTTTTTTTTCCGTGAAAAATGAGTGCGTAATGTATCATCCGAGATATTAATATTAAAGATGGAAGGATGGAAGGCACACACACACACACACACACACACACACACACACACACACACACACACACACACACACAGACACACACACAGGGTCTTAGTTTGGTAAATGTTGTGTATGCTATTAGATTTATATACTCCATTTATTATTTATCCAGGGATTATAACTGGTCTGAAGGTAGTGATGTACAATGTTTACCATGACCTTGGGTCACACACACACATACACACACTTTGGCATGGAATTGGTGAGTAATAAACAGGCATGCAATAATTGTCCCAAAGTCACTTTGTTCTTTTTCAACTCTGAGGACCCTTGCAAGCCAATTCTGAGGCCTATTGAATAAGATTGTCCACTGAGTCTTTATGACTACTCATTAAAACACACTTTTATCATTTGTTATAATAAAGTACACTCCTCTCGTAATGACATCATTAAACATAATTCAATCCTTACCTCTTCTTCATGTGTGCCGGTTTTCCTGATTTATCCCCACATTTATTTCATTTTCTCTCCCTGGTCCACAGTGGCTGCAAACTGCTGCGCTGCCCCTCTGTGGATGGTAATGGAGCTGCAGGGCTGCCAACACAACTGAAAAAAGGTAAAGATCACTGAAAACCAAACCGTCCAATCAAACCAAATTGATCTACAATATTACTGAAATACAAACAGACAGCATCAAGTTTGCACAAATGTTGCCAAGCACAAACATAAGGCACATGCACGCAGAAAAACACACACACACACACACACACACACACACACACGGCAATTTAGTAAATGTCATCAGGTCTGCAGAAACAGAGGGAAATAGGCCTGCCTCCCATCTTTGTATTGGGAACACAGGTGAGATTGATGAGTAGCGTCTGTTTATGATATCGGTTATTCAAGATGAAAGATGAGGGTTTGTAGAGGGGTTCCTCCCATTCACTGTCATTGATTTACACACACACACACACACACACACACACACACAGTGAGCGTCCTTGCTTTGTAAATAGTCAAGGTTATTTCATATGCAGTAGAATATTTGACTAATATGGTGAGATCAAACACAGCAAATAAAAAATACTTTTGGCCACGATGGCAGAACAAAGACTGACTTCTTAAGGGACGTAATCTCACCAGACAAGCAAGTAAGTACTGAGTGAACATCCATCAGTGAAGAAAGAACATAAAACTGTGGTTTAAAAGCAATAAAAGACGGCAGGGAAATTTGTGAAGAGCAGTCAGGGTAGAAAACGAAGCACTCAAGCCAGAGCCAATTCTGTTTTGGTGAATTAAAACCTAAACCTCTTTCACATTAACATCCTCAGAGAGACAAGTGCTGCGGTAAGTGAATGTGTTGCTTGTGTTTGTGTCAAAAGCCTGTTATTCTTCCTCAGCCAATTAGTGTGACCATGGCACAAAGGCAGCTAATTTTGTCAAGCTCCTGTAAATGGAATGATGGATGCTGACATTTTTTTTAGGGTTTTCTTTCTTTCTTTCTCTTTACCAGCAAGAGAAACACATGCACACAGTGAGAGGGAGATGCACAAACATTTCCTATTCAGGATGAATTAAAAACCCACAACACACTACTTTTCACAAGAGAGCATTCATTATGTAGCCCTAATGTAATGGCATAACGCACAGGAGCAACAGCCTATCAAGTGCAGCAATTTGGCTTTTTTCACTTGTGCTGTTTCGTTGCTATAGGGTAATTTGTAGCACTCAGCAGGGCAGGGCAAAGTGAATCAAGATTAATTTACAAGCAGGCGAACACTTAGGCAGAGCGGTAAGCAAACGCACCGTCTCTGCGGCTGAGCGGAAAGAAGGCAGCAAGGCAGAAGGGGGGAAAGTATTGGATAATTAAGGAGCATCAAATGTGATTGCTGAAGGCAGTTAAAAGGCCACAACATGCCGACTGTGGTTGCTCTCAGAATGCAGCCTTCGCGTTTTAGTCAAGCTGCATTGATAGAAGCATGGATTCTAATAGGAACAACAGCTGTAGAGCCAACCATCCACTCCAGATTCAGTCTTCATTAATTGTGTTTTAGTGTCTTCTCCTCTAAGCATATTATTCCAATACATTAGTTTGTTTTCATTTAGGAAAAAGAGTGCCACGCTCAGTACGGCACCAAGCAAGACAGTGTACTGCTATAGCCTTGGGAAGAGTCAAGGAAACCTCTGTGTAAACCAAAAAGCAGAGGTTATTCAATTGAAAAACTTGATTTAAATAACACATTGTTGTACATCACAGTGACACAAAGACAAAGCAAAGAGTCCCTGAAGATGCAAGATTGAAGTGACAAGGCTAACTTGGACAAACTGCCGCAAACATTCAGATATAAATGCAACTACAAGTGCACCAAGCAGAGGGGAATGAAAATGTTAAATGAGCTGTTTGAGGTGGACACACATCTCAGAGAAGCGATGGAAGCTGAAGTATTGCCCCACTGAACAGACTTAACATATCAGAGAAAGAGAAAGAGATCACTGGGATGGGATAAAAAGAGAATAGCTGGTAGAGTTTCTCCCCTCTATCGCTCAGTGGTAATGGACCCTGGACCAAGCCTGTGGCAGGGGAATCTGATCAAGCATGCTATCCTGGAGACACATGCACACACTTCACATGCACGCACGCACACATGCATTCACACACAGAATGATTCTGTCAAATCTGAATAAACACAAACACACATCGGTTGGATTGTAGGGTGCAGCTTTGGGATTTGGGACGAGCGTCTGGCATATTTGGCCATCTCAGATCTCCTGTCAGGGCCTGAATGCAGGATGACAGCAAGAGAGAGCTCGCAGCGTCTGGAGACCTGTCTCCATCTATGCATCTCTCACATAAACAAATTCTCCCATCGCTGTATTCAGACTAGCCTCTCTGCTCTATTACACACAACACACAGCTGCCACAAGCACTCAGACACCCAATCAACAACCACAGAGAGAGAGAAAGAGAGATGGAAGGGAAAAGGAAGAAGGGAAACCAAAGGGGGGAGAAGGGCAGCAGAGGGAGATGGAGAAGAGGAGAAAGAAAGCGAGACAGGAGCAACGTTGGGGGAGATGCTGAGATGAGAATGTTGAGAGAAGGGCCAGCGCTCCGAAACTGTGCTCAGTGTTCTGTCTGGCCGAGCAGGAACCTCCTAAAAGCAGACAACCAGAGTGGATGAAAGAGAAATGGGCTTTAGTGGGATGTGGAATACACAGGGGCCAGAGTGGGGGGAAAGGGCTGCAAACACATTGAACGCATGAAAAATTAGGACCACCTGCTCTTTCCATGAAATAGGATGAGCAGGAGAATGCAACGGCTGAAGCCGAATGAAAGGAAAGTGATCCCAGTGTTTTGTGTAATCTGAGGGATCGGGCACAGCAGCTCAGGTGTCAGCACTGTCACCTCTTAGCAGTAAAGGAGGCAGGTTTGATTACAGAGCTCAGAAAGTTCTGCATTTTATTTGCATGTTTAGATGTATTGTTTCTGTAGTTCATTACATGTGCTTTGGGTTTCTGTTCACAATTCTGTCACAATCCACATCAGCTGGAATGGACAATTCCAGGTTAGGATTTCCAGTTGTGATTTCTATAATATTATAGAGCTTTGCTTTCATTTATGAATAGTAAAACAGATCAACTGTAATGTATGTCACCTAGAGACCAATCCCAGGTATGCTCCATTTTTCCTTTCTATAGTGTTTTCATAGCTGGAGGTCATAGATTTAAAATAAGGCTGTAACTAATTATTACTTTCATTCTTAAATTAATCACTTGATTATTTTTGATTAATCGTTGTATTTATAAAATGTAAAAGAATAGTGAAAAATGCCACATAATCATTATTTGGGGTTGGCTGTGACTCAGAGGTAAAGCGGCTCTGCCCTCAACCACAAGACTGGTGGTTCGATCCCTGGCTCCTCCAGCCACATGCCAACGTGACACAGAACCCCAAGTTGCTCCCCGGACGCTGTATGTGGCGGTCCACTGCTCCTAATGCTTAGGATTGGTTAAATGCAGAGATTAAATTTCACTACATAGAGTACTGTACGATAGTGGGGATGAATAATAAAGTTTATTTTTATGTCACAGAGACCATTCAAATAGCTTGTTTTATTCAACAAACAGTTCACAATTATTTTAAGGTAGGAAAATCACTCACATTTGAGAAGCTGGAAGCTGCAAATGCATGATAAATGACTCAAATCATTAATTCAATACAAATTTGATTAGAGTCAAGGCAATTGGAGCAACAGAAAAGAAATCCCTGTCAGGAAAGACAAACATGCAAGAGGCATCTTAGGTACAGAGTCATAATAGAATTACAATATAGAGAAACAGGATGAGAATATTGAAGAAATAAAGATTGTTGTAAATTCATTTTCTCCATTAATCGACTAATCAGCACTACATCAAAATAAATCAATTGAATTTTATATCTTAAAAGTTAACAATCGTCTATAGATTGACTTAAGGAGTGGAGTTACTCTAAAAAGACAGTTATTGTTTTAGTTTCAAGCTTTCGGTTTCACTTTAAACCATCACCAGAAGCAAGTAGAGGGGACAGAAACTACAGCTAATAAATACCATGCGTGTCTGCCTGTTGTTTCCTGTCACATTTACCTGCTCCTGGTTACTCTACTCATATGTTTTGAATATCAGGGAATCCCCTGGTTTTTTTTTTTAGATATTGACTTAACTGTCCTTTTTTTAAATTGCCCAAAGCTATGAAGTTTGTGTTGGTCTATCAGTGTTCAATCTTAGGTCGATTGGTAACTTGTTGAAGGTGTCACTGTGTACAGGTGTTTGCCTCTTGTGAGACTAAAAAGGACAAGAAGTGTGTGAGAATTTGTGATGACCTTAAGTCCCTTCTGAATCCAGATTTGTGGCAGGCAGAGGAGCACGCCACCTGAGAATTTAGTTCAGTAGCAAAGTTAAAATGGGCAGCACAGTGAATGTGATAGGTGGACTAGAACACACCCAGAAACTGTGCTGTTCAGCCAGATTGATCTGCCACATTACAAAACATCCCTCCTCCTTCCTCTGCAACCCTTTCTTTCTGCTCCCATCTCTTCTGATCAGAATATTGATCCCCGGATCAGTCGATCGGTTGCTACTCTGTGATCTGGGCCGGGCCAATTACTTCAGTGAGTAATAGTGATTAGTTTGTGTCTAGATCAATCCACGCTGATACAGGCAGAGAGGCTGCGGACGGGCCAGGGGAACCACTGACTATTCACATCAGCAGCGCATTTGTGAAACAACAACAGTGTCGTTGCAGGATCCTGTGCTTAGTATCTTGGATGTAATCGTTTCATCTGGCCAAACCTCCACAGAGTACATATCTGTGGACCTGCAGGTAAATTCAAAACCTACAGAGGGTTTGCAAAAAGTTAAAATGTTGAGACTTTTCTCCACAAAGAAAAACTGCATCCATTTTACACACACACACACACACACACTGCTTAAACCTCAGCCTGTGGCATTGGTTTGACATTGTACAGGTCACTAAAAGGAAAACTAGTTCTAATGTCAAAGGCAAATCTGTTTATGTTGATAGTATTCATGGGCAATCTTTCCATAACACTGATCAACACAGTTTGTCTAATAGGAAAATAATAAACAATTACTCCTGCAGACGAGAAGGGTAATTGATTTTCTTCTGTAAATTACTACCACCATCAGCCCTGCGTACACAAAAAGGTGATCATCTGCATAAAATCAATGGGATATGATCCTATCTGTATGATAATCATGGACTGTAACCAAGGAGCCTTCATTAACTTCAAAGAGAGAAGGGAACATGAAGGGTACAACAAAGGAGGCAGATAGAGCGAGCAGTAAAACTTCAAACAGATGTAAAGACAGATGTTGTCTTAATAAATCCAGTCTATGTCATTGCTGGTGGAGAGATCTTCAACATGTTTGCATATCAAAAGTTAGAGCACAATCTCAGCTCTAGAACCAATGCTGCATATTGTAACAGTAAGATGCTTTGGACCAAATCTGATCACCATAATGCTCAGTCACACTGCAGCCAAACAATATGACATTGTATACATAATGTGAGAACTGTACAAACTTGTTAAGTAGTAGAGACTTATCTCTTTGATTTATTTCAGATGTGTGCTCACACCACCCCTGGTGTTCCCAGCCAGACAATGACTTATGGTGATTGGTAAGCCCACCACCGGACAGCTGTATGTATGACTGTGTGCAGGCCTCCAAATCGATATGGCCACCAATATTAATATCACCACATACGTCAACAGGCGAGCCTGCAACAAGGACAAAGAATGAATGTAATGGATATGACTTACTAACACTATCAGTGTGCTTAATTTACAAGACCAGTACAAAATCAATTTGGGGGTTTTAGCAACCTAGTGTGACTTTACATTCTACAGTTGAAAACTTACAAATGATAGGTATTTTATAAGCCGATTTCAGCATTTTCATTACACACTACAAGTGACATATTTCACATGGAGACCCAGTAACGAACTAGTACTACCTACTTGTGTGTCCATTAGTTTTGGTAATTAAAATATACATATTTTTAATTTAAGTATACAGTATGCTCCACATGAAGACATCGCACAACAAAAGCGATTGCTTAGCCTCAGGATGAGGTGATGATGCAAGACTCGTCATGAGGCCTTTAGCATTTCCGTTGATACCATGCTGTAGATGTGCATAAAAGATTGTGATTTACTATACTACTACAAACCAAATGACACAGTGAACCTGGGCGTTCGGAGCAGTTGCCGGCTTTGCCTAGTTGATAATCAAGCCTTGAAACAGTTTGCAGACAGTCCACAAGGTCTGCAACGACAATATGGTTTGTACAGACTATAATATAATATAACGACTCAGACGGGAAGTGATAGGTTCGACTGTGATGCGCAACCTGTAGCAAGACAGAGAGCTTTTAGTGTGATTACTTTACTGTACCTCTATGAATAACCTTCTGTCTTTCCCGTCTATTTAGAAGCAAAACACATACTGTATAATGAATCTATTTTAGGCACTGACAGCACTCAAACCCTTTTCATTCTGTGTTCACTAAGGAAAATGTGGTACCCAATGTTGTAAGACCCTAAAACCAAATAGAGGCCTTTTCAATAATAAAGGCTTTGGGCTTTTAAAGCTGAGAGAATGAGTAGCTGGAGACAAACAGCAAGAACAGGCTTTCAGTATATTAGCTTCTCAAATCAAATCACCGTGAAGGCAACACAGAACCAGCATTTTACATAGTAAGGAGGCCTGAACACAGAAGAATAAAGGGAATGCTCTGTTTGAATCTCCCTTTGAAGAATTTAATGGCCTATGGTAAAGTGAAGTGCGTTAACACTTGATAACTACATTAGCCCAGGACTATTTTATAAAGAACAGAGAGGGCTTAGCCCATTTACTATTTCCATTTGCATTACTGTTGTAAATTGCACAGAATGAAATCAAAACCTCTGGCACACTCAGTCCATAGCCTGTTATCAAATTATATTCATTTATTAAAACTAGTTAATTTGAGACAGTAAGTGTAATTAAAAAGGCAGAGACTGATATGTAGTGGCCATTATGCATATCCAACACATCACCTCACACCAAAGCCAAGCTTGCAGGTTTGGATATAGTGAATATACAGCTGAATTAGTTGTTGAAGTAGTATTTTGTCCAGATTGATGTCCTGCTTTCGTCATGACTGGCTGAAAGGCTGGGATCACTCAATACTAATCAACAGGCTGGACACGAGCTGGTCTTTATCACTTTGTCCCCTTTATATGACTCCCAACCTTGGCTGCGCGACCAGTTGCCTGATTTCTCATTTTGTTGCACTGCGAATGACAGTGAGCGGCTCTGATTGAGGGGATCCATTAGGGATCAGCCTGAGGAAAGCCTGTTTGATGGATGAGACCAGCAGTCACCTTCAGAGCTTGCTAACAACACCTGTATCCTCTCTGTCACACACACACACACACACACACACACACACACACACACACACACACACATTTGCTGACATAACAATTCACACAGTGTACTGTGAAAGTGAGAGACAGAGTGAGATTTAAAAAGATGAAAACCTATACCTTCTTATCAGCAGTGACTGCACAGTTCACCCTGTAGCCAAAACTCATAACTGCTGAAACTACACTTACACTAACTAAAATAAGGAGCTACTTTGGAGCAAAACCTCTTTATTAAAAGCCTGATTTCCATTTATGAGATACCTGACAGATGAAAATGGTTATTTAAATCAGACAACATGCATAATATTTAAGGGCGATTACATTTCAAGGAAAAGTTTTCCGTTTTCATATTTCATCAACAAAACCATGTGGACCATCTGTTAACAAAAACCTGAGTGTGTTTGGCATACAAAGTAAATTAATTTATTCCAGAGACATGGCTGAAAAATAGGCACTAGACACAAGAAGACCAGTAGAGTCGATTGGGCAGCTGAAGTACAGTGAAGGATGCTGTACCTCCAACAAAGAAAATTATTTAATATCTCAACACTATTATATCAATAAAAATATATATAAATTAATTAAATAACGTACAGTTAATAAACTGAAAATATTTTTAACAATAACGTTTAATAACTGAACATTAAAATCTTTATCCCTCCTTGGATCGAAACTACTAAGATTACAACCATCATATGTTACACTACAACTGTTTTCTGTCATGTCTTTGGGATTATTTTGGTGTGATTTAGGGCATTCATTCCAGAGCCAGAAAGAAACAAGCCAATATGTGAGGAAAATGTTTTTATTTTCCATTTTCAAAAAGGGATTTCTACACCCAGGAAAACAAGTGCAAAGGTGGTCACAGACACTAACTGTATCATGTATGGAGAAGAATGATTAATAAAAAGCTGGTTTGTTCTAGTTTCTGTGGTGGTGGAGAGAGAAATCACCACAGCCTGTGACAGCAGCATGTAACAGGTATGAGTAGGCATAAAAAATAGTGTGGCATCACCTGCTTAAATGCTGGTATGTAGTGTTTTGTGTTGCTTATTCGAACATTTTCAAATCTGATTGGCTTTGCTTTCAAAAATGGCCCTTGAATAAATGAAGTTATATTTAAAAAAACAATTTTTATTTCTCCTTTAGGTGGCAGGTGTTTTCTCCACTCAGCAATATACAGTATATATATAAGTGTATACTTCTGTATGTGTGTACATGTGTGAATAGTATTCTGTGTCCAGCAGGCTAATTGCTCTCGGCAGTATTATCTCATTAGGGCCCATCAGCATCTGACATTTAAATATAGAGCTGCTAAAAGCCTCTCTGCTTATTTAATATTAACATTACCATCCAGCACATCCTCCAGAGAGGCAGGTCAGGCACAGGCCTTGGTCTTGTCATCTCCTTTTCTCCTTGAAGCCTCTGGGTAATTTTCTTAAATCACCAATTGATGCATTTAATAACAATAATGTTGTTAATAGCTACAGCGTGAGTGTGGCAAAAGGGGAGAGCACAATCATATTGCATGTACCATCACTGAACATAGTATGAAATAAAGAGGGGATGCTGAGATGAGTGAAGGTACTGTAAGCAGGAAGGTGAAATGGAGGATGAACGATAGAAGAGTGAGGAGGGATGGGAGAGGGTGAAAGAAAGGGAGGGAGGTCAGCAGAGCGGTGTTAGAGAGGGAAGGTAGAGCCTGATGGGCACCAAATGAACAAATTATGACGGGCTCCATTTTGCAGGATGGGGTCACACCCCCCCCATCCCACCCTCCTCTCTCCTCCACTCCTCCTCTCTTCTCTTCTCTCTCTGACAGTTCAATTTCCCCCTCTCGCCTCCCTGCTCCTGCCTGCTAATTGTGAGTGAAGCCTTATCATTGGGCCCCCCATCCACCCTGGGTCCGAGGCATCGCAGTGTCTGAGAGAGGAGACTGGAATGCCAAAATGTTATCCGAGACAGCAAACATCCAGAGAGACGGAGGTCACACACAATAAGACCGGACGTTCATCTGGATGCAGAAGCACAGGCACGCCACCATTCACAGGATGCACAGCAGAAAAAAAGTCTAGAAAACGTTGCAATTGTGTATCTGTGTAGAAAATACCATTCATAAAGTAATTTTCATCTTCTGTAAATGTGTGAAACAAATGATCTCCACATGATATTTTTAGTGTTTAGCTTCTTGTCAGTGGTCTGAAAGATTGGGTGCAGCGAAAGGTAACTAGGTGCCAGGTGTCAATCAAATACAATCATTAGAAAATACCTCCGCTACACCGAGGGCAATAAAACTGTGATCCAATAGATACTGTTCCCAAACATATTGGATTTTGAGACTAAGAAAATCAAACCCACGCATTCACGGCAGGAGCAAATTCTTGAGTCACGTGCTTTATAAAACCGCCTCACACAATCACATACATACCCTCCTCTACCCAAATCTTGCCCGAGAGCCCTTGATTCTTGTGTTCAAAGTGGAGCTGAGGCATGTTATTTATAGACTAGAGGAGGCCAGGTTTAAAAGACACCTGAGGCTAAAGCTCATCTCACACCAGTGCTCAGCCCTCTGTCTCTACTTTGTCATTTGAAATTGAAGCGTTGCCAAAGAGCATTTGCTCACGGTTTCCTTTTTAGTAGCACTGTTCCCTCTGTTCATACGAGACAGAGACAGATAAACAAACAAGCTGAGAGACATGAGGCAATCTCTGTGGGGAGCAGCTGGCTGTTGGATAGCTTGCGGTTGAAAGTGCTTTAGTGGTCAGCTGATGGGGCTGATCTAAGGTCAGAATAATCTGAATGCAGGAGGAATTATCAGGGGCGACACAGGACAGAATCACTGACCCTAGACGTCCTCCATCACAGAAAAGCTAGATGGAGGGTAAGAACGGGATAGAGGGGAGAAGATTCAGAGCAAGAGCGGGAGAGAGAGGGCTCATCTATATTCAAACACTGGTAATGAGGGTTAATTCATTGGTTAAGGATTAACAAGGTGCAAGAGTATGATAGGCAAGCAGTTGCCTTCTCAAATATAGGTTTAAATCAACACCATTATGCGTGATGTAATTTCAGCTCCAGAGCCCCGCCTAGTGGGAAAGTAATTATGCCATGACTTCAGGGATTCTTCTTAAAGTAAAACCACACACCTGTAGACACAAATGAGAGGTGGTCCATTCATAAGTCAGTTATTTTCATTGTGTCCTTCATAAGTCACATAACATTTCACATCGTGCAATTACGTCAGTGTGAAAGCTGTTACACCCTATGAAGTTAGAGGGATTAGATGCACTCATCTTTACACTCTCTCTGTGTGCCACATACAAGGGGTAAACATATTACCAACATCACACCTGTAATTGCATTATAAAAGATAGTTTCTGCTGTATCCACTACACATCAGCTTGACAGGGCACAGCATGGTGTAGAAGATCCAGGACGACATGCAGGTTACATACTATGGTTTAGTGACTGCTATTTATAATCAGTGAGCATTAAACTGCAGTGAAGTGTTTTCAGCTCTTGGTTTTATTATATAAAGAGAATTACATATTGAGATCTTTAAATGCTAAAGTTAGGTTGTTAATTGTTAATTAATGTAATATATACGGTAATGTTATTGATACAGATCATTTGTATTGATGTTAGTATATTTGACTACATTATGCTGGTGATCTTACTGTAGGTGACAGATTGTATGATGCTTGGCTTTTTATCTGTATTCTGACATTTTGAATGAAGCCTAATTTTACAGGTGAACAAATAAGTTGAATTGCATACATCTTAAATCAACACAGTTTAAAAACCATCCATACTTTTACAGTAAAAAATATAAGTTCACACAATGTTTAAAATCATACATAAAAAAAAAAATGTATATATGTAAAAATAAACACAACTACACAAAATACGCTGGTATAGCTACATTACTGTTAAGTCTTAAAGGGTGGGGCGCATGAACCATATGACTGCAATGTCCTCAGTTTGATTCCAGCTGGGGGGGATCTCTGTTGCATGTCATGCACCCCTTCTTCTAACCATGTTTCTATCTCCACCGTGTCAGTGTCAACTGTAAAATAAGGCAAAAAATGCCACAAAAAGTACATCAAGACTATCCCAGCAGATAAACGAAGAAAAAACTGCGGAGAGCAAAGTAAAGCAAAGCTTTGATAATGAAAGCAGCTGATTTAAGCTGCAGTAGTCTTTGTCAAAAAATATGCTTTTTCACAAACTGATAGCATTAAGAAATTAATCTGCACATTCAGTTAATAACTTGGTTTGATCTCTGTGTGTGAGAAATAAGATAAACCTGACCTCCAAGGCAAGCCCAGACTAACTAATGATGGCCTGAGCTAAGCTAATATTTCATCATCAGCTAGCCGGTGTTGGAATGATCTTGATGCTATTAGCAGACTAATGGCTAAATACTCCGGCACTGCTAAAGAGGAGTCAGCCACTGACACACTTAGCACCCGTTGGCTCGTTTAGCATGGACATAAATGAGCATGTGAAATGGAGACATGAGAGGGATGGGCACACCAGTGACCCCTACATATATACATGCACATATACAGACACATACACCACCACACACACCAGCACGGACATGGTGACCCCTACACGGTTGATGAGATGGGAGCTGATATGCGAGTCAGACGGAGCCACATTTGTAAAAAGCGATAGCCAATTACGGCAGCCCGGGCTGGGGGATAATAGCCTGCCTGTCAGGCTCTGTGTGCAGCATATAGGAGTGCATGTATGTGTGTGTGCCTCTACCTGAGCACGTAGTACCCAAGAGTGAATACCGGGTTCCTATTCTCATCTATTTGCCCTGTTTCTCCATTCCTTAAATATTAATTTCATAGCAGTGCTGCAGCACAGGGCCCAGGTCGTTAGTGTGATTCATCTGGGCGTCATCCAAAATGGGCACGAAAAAGACAGAAAGAGTAAGCCATGTCTACCAAAATGGGAGGCATATTTCTCTAAGATTTCAGAACCATGGAATAATGGGGAGGTTTTTATCCATAATATTCTCTATCCCTGTTTTATATTACAAATGATGCAAGATACTGGGTGAAGCAGATCATAAAGATGGAAAATAAAAAGATTGGTATAAGAAACATATTCCAGAGCATCAGAAAGGATAACTACACTCATGATCACAGAATGAATAGCATTAGTGATTCCCGACACTGTATATGATACTTCAAAGCACTCCAACGATGCAAAATCATGTGTCAAGCCATGGAGCTCTGTCATAGGGACATTGAATGAAACACAGCCGAGACAGAAGGAAAGAGGCAATAGCAGAGACGTTAGTTTGAAAGCTCAAACATCAGTGTTTGTCCTGTACTTTCCACAGACACATGATCTCCTCAAGGACTCGGCCCTGTCAGCCACAGTGGCCAGCCACCTGAAACAGAGGAATGATAGACTATCAGACGAAAGGAAACTGTTCAAGGGAATTGTGTGGATTTAGTGGTCTAGTGCTGACACATGGCTTTAAGCATGGTAGAAAAGCACTTTAACTCTTCAGTGCTTTTATTGCATGTACACACTCCATAAAACATGGGTGTATGTCATAGCATGGCTCACACAGCACAGTAACACATACACACACATAAGGCATGCATGACGCTCGTTCAGAAGCAGCGAAACAACAATTGTGTTACTTTGAGTGGCTAGTGATGTCAATCAATAAGAAGAGGTTGACAACAGAGTGGGAAAGATTTTCAAAAAAAGCTTTAAGGGGAACTATTAAATAGCATTTTCAGGTTCATACTTGTATTTTGTGTTTGTACTAGGACACGTTGCTTTAATGTTAAAAAAACACTACATCTTTCTCATACTGCCCATGACTGCTGCTCCTGTATTCACCCTCTATCTGAGAGGCTCTGTGGAGCACCTGTCTCTTTAAGCCCCCCTCCTGAAAAAAAACACAGTCTGCTCTGATTGGCCAGCGTATTTCCTGAAATCTCTGCTCCGATTTTGTTTCAATAGTTAGAGCTGGAGCTACTGCAACGGAGTAAATAGCAGGACTTTGTACCGTGAAAAATCACAAATAAAGGCTTCTAAACCAAATACTACACAACCGGACACGTCCCAGCAGTAATATGACCCGAAATTGGGGAGAAATGACCGCCAAGATTACAGCTATCTGTACCGACTGAGCTTCTTCCACCCCAAATAAATGCTATTTCTTTAATTTATATATTAAATTATGAATATTATATATATATCTGTATATTAGCATGCAGCTACTTAATAGTTAGCAGTAGTCTAACGTTCAATTGTAGTGGAAGGAAGCAGCACTTTCTACCTTCAAAAATCACAGATAAAGGCTTCTGAACCAAATACTACCCAATCGGACATGTTTCAGCTTTAATGTGACCCGAAATTGGGGAGAATGAAACAACATTGGCAGCTGCCTTTAGCATGTAATTATATGCGACAATGTTAACACTGCAGCAGCTTGAAAATGATGCTCAAATAACTCCCTTAGGACTCTCCAGCTGGTCCAGAATGCTGCAGCACGTGTTCTGACAAGAACTAAGAAAAGAGATCATATTTATCCTGTATTAGCTTCTCTGCATTGGCTTCCTGTAAAATCCAGGATTGAATTTAAAATCCTTCTCCTGGCCTACAAAGCTCTAAATGGTCAAGCACCATCATATCTAGAAGAGTATTCTAGATATATATACTCTTCCTAATATCCTAGTACCGTATTGTCCCACTAGAGCACTGCGCTCCCAGAATGCAGAGCTACTTGTGGTTCCCAGAGTCTCTAAAAGTAGGATGGGAGCCAGAGCCTTCAGCTATCAGGCTCCTCTCCTGTGGAACCAACTCCCAGTCTGGGTTCGGGGGGCAGACACTGTCACCACATTTAAGAATAAACTGAAAACACTCCTCTTTGATAAAGCATATAGTTAGGGAGTGAGGAGATCCAGAAATGCTTGTTACTAACCTAGCTCTGGTTAGTTTACTCCCCGGAGTCCTTATGTTCCTTTTCCCCAGCGTTTTTCGTTGGATCTGGATGGCACCTAGAACTTGGTTTCAGCTGTCGCCGTGGTCCTGCTTCAGTTCACCCTGCTACGCTTCACGGTGCCCTGTTGTGTCCTGCTGAACCTGCTACATCCAGCCATGCCATGTGCCATGCTACATTCTGCAAAGCCCTGCAGTGCCCTGCTATGACATGAAATACTATGACTACTATTTCTTAGTCACTGCTCCATTATCTTTATTGTGACTATTATTTCCGCTGTTCAGCACATCCCCAACCGGCATCGTCAGACACCGCCTACCAAGAGCCTGGGTCTGGCCGAGGTTTCTTCCTAAAATAAGTTTTTCTCATTACTGAGGTTTCTTTCTAAGAGGGAGTTTTTCCTCGCCACTGTCGCACTGAATGCTTGCTCTTGGGGGAACTACTTGAATTGTTGGGGCTTTATAAATTATAGAGTGTTGTCTAGACCTACTCTATCTGTAAAGTGTCTCGAGATAACTCTTGTTATGATTTGATACTATAAATAAAATTGAATTGAACTGAAAAAACAAAACACTCCAATAGTTCCTGCCAGGAGCAGGATGACCAATCCCATGTCCCATAGAAGGCTGGCTAAGTGTTTCGTGACACCTAGCCGAGAGTAGAGAAAACTGTTGAAGGTGGAGCGTTCAGACCAGTTGGAAATCTGAACGTTAGCTCACAGGGATTTCTCTAAAATATGTTTACCTCATTATTTATATTTTGGCCACATTTAACATGAAAATGACATTATAAGATCGTAGATATGACAGAAAATACTGAAAAGCATATTATGTCCACTTTAACACTATTGTAACTGTCTGAAGATCACATAGCTTCAGTCACTTTGAGTGGATTTACACTTTCTACAGTGTCTTTTTCCCCCGCTGTGAGCAGCAAATTGATTCTGCTTATTATCGGAATTTGCAGTATTTCAGCCAGAAATTCATTTCCAAAGGTGGGACCATAAACAGACAGAGATTCATGTACACAAGCACCCAACTAGACTCCTGCATCTATAAATGCATTCTGTCTCTGTAGTTGCCATCTTATCATTTCCATAAAATCAAATACACAGAGAACATAAAAATGAAAACCGTATAGAATTGACACACACCACAGCAAAAATGTTATGTAACTGCTTTTTATAGCATTATTTGATTGAATTTAAAGTAATTCTCTATAAAAAAATAAATAAATTGATTCACTGAAAAACTATTATTTTTCAAAGGCTGGCAGGATACAAGTGCATGCATTTTAAATCTATTCTGAAGCTGTAAATGGGTTGCTCTTGTTGTTCGTATCTATTGGTGTTGTGACACTGGAGGAAAATGTGAACAATATGTTGGATTATAAAAGTTTTGACGATATTATTTTTTAATCAGCAAGGCCACTTCTTGTATATTTATTATTCATATGTACTTAAAGAAATCCCAGACTGGGGCTTTAATGCTGAAAAACAAACAATGAGGTTAGAGCGTATCCTACAGTATGTGATATTCCCCTCTCTCCTATTCATCTCCGTAATAGAGATGCAAGCTCCGTAATGCTCGCTGGGAGCCAAGCATGAGATTGAGGATTTCTCACACACCATGCATTATTCATAGTCCGGAGCAACAGAGTGTGTAAGATGAGAATTACACAGCATGAAGAGAACAGGGAGAGGGGACTGAAGGGAAAAGATGGGGGAGGAAGGAGAGGGGGGCAAAGGTGAGAGACCGTGTGGAAGAAAAAGAGATAAAGGAGAAGAAAAGAGAGCGAGATAGTGGACACTGTCAGACCTCCATTTCCTATCCCTCTCAGGTTAACCCCAGGATTGTTTTTAGAGTTTGTCAACAGTGGGGTGGAGGAAATGAATATGGAACCGGGAGCCCCCGATAGCTCGACCAGATTGGCACACAATTTGCATTTGTTAAATGTGCGTCTTGTGAGTTGGTTTGTATTCCGAGCACAAACTGAGTAGTGAGCAGGAAATTTCAGGGTTCTGTTATGATTCGTGTCTGGCCTTCGTTCTTCATAATGAAAAACAATGGGAAGTGAGTCAGGGTTGGAATTGATTTGTTTAACAATGGAAATGAACAAAGTAGGAGGCATGGACCAAAATAGGAGGCATGCTTTCTTAAATGAGAGCTCCGGACCAAGAAATTGCAAGATTGTGGCTGATACAATTTGACAAATGACTTGTACAGCATGATATAGAGCATTTTTTATCAGAATAATTGGTAGATGGATAAAAAAACGATTTCATGTCCATTACAGGGCAAAAATATTCCTGTGCTGACATACAGGAGGCTGGCCAATACACTCTGTGCACTTGATTTAAAGCTCAAGAAAGTTCTTGAAAAAAAGCGGATACAATTGTACAATGTAAAAGTTGACTGGCTCAATTGCCAAACATTGCTGGGATAAAGCCTGACATCCGGTGCATGTCCCTCACCTTCCGCTATCTCCGCTTTCTATTATGCAAGGGGACTGTTGCTGCATCCGGGGCTTAGCGCCGCCCTCGACGGTTTTGATTGGTTTTAAGAAATAAAAACAAGCCAGAGCATTTTCCCTATTCCAGAATAGATAGGCGGTGTAGCTAGACCTTACTCTAGTGCTGACACAGCGCTATGGAGATAGGTCTGGCAATTCGTGGCTAATGTAAAAGTAATGCATCAGCAACCATTTTAAGATTGTAATTATTAAATCAAAGCATGATATGTAATATAAAATAGTAGCAATAACATTTTAGTTATTCTTCTGATGACCCCATTTGCGTGGTCTGAAAGCCTTTCTCAGCAGAAGACTAATGTTATTAGTTTGCCAAGTTAATGGAATATTACATTATATATTTTTTCCTTACAACTTAAATCGAATGTTAGCACTTGTGTGTCTGTGTGTGTGTGTGTGTGTGTGTGTGTGTGTGTGTGTGTGTGCATGTACGCATCTCCTCAGACGCAGCGTTAATGACAAGAATGTGATGGTAACTGGCTTTTTAACTTCCCAGTGATGAAAAGCCAGTATTAATTTAGGCTACAGATTTCATTTGTTCCGAACAGGAAAAACAATATAAATCACTTTTAGAGTGATTAGAGAGAGGGTTGGATTAATCCAGGCCTGATTAGGGCATTATGCTGGCTTGTTATGGACACACAGGGTGACTGACGGTAATTACTGTCTGTAATAGGAGAGCACACACTCAGTCAAGGCATGAGCCACGGCACAGTGTGTGTGAATTTATGTGTGTGGTTATGTACTGCATGTGTGCACATAGTTTGACTGAAACTAGGGTTGATAATGTTTGCTTTTCACCAATTACATGTTGAAATACGGTATGTAAACTGTTTGCAATCAGAGTACGAGATGAGAGCAGCCTTGTATGAGAGACAGCCGGAGATATCGAGAGAGGTATGCAGAGGGAGAGGTGAAAGAGTCATGGCTTTGTTTATGATTATTGATAGCCTTAGACAAACATATTCACGCAGATAATAAATACAGATGGCAGTAGGTAAGGCAAATATTACCCTGTGGAAAATTAGAAAGGGGCTAAATCAGCAAATCGAACCTCAATGTGCACAACATACACACATGCACAAACCTATGCACACACACCTGAGTCTAATCCATACACACAATATACAGTAGATAACATCTGAGTGGAATTTCTACCTCTACAAAAACTGTTGCACTTAAATTAAGGCATATCCTCATTAGTCTTATTCTCTTTTCACTTCCGCACAAAAATAAAAGTCAAATATATATAAATCTGAAGTAATCAGTTTTATTCTTTTCAAGCTGCATTAATACCATAGCTATCTTAACAGCACTAGAAAGCATAGAGCAGATTCAGCAATGCCTCCATATGCCAATATTGTCTTTATTATGGGGAATTTCCTGCAGGTGCAAAGCTAAATATCTTTTATAGTTTGGAAGCAGACATAAGGCACCCAATGAGATGTGTCCCATTAAAGGCATTGAAAATAAGTATGCATATTTAGCAGAACGCTGCACATCTCTCCTCCAACTGCACTTTCCCTCCTCTTAGAGCACTCTGTCTCTCTCCTCCATGCTTCTTTTCTCCCCTCTCCTCCTTTCTTTCTTTATGGTGGCAATTGTTCCTTTTCATTACATCATTGGTTGAAAGAGAACTTTAACACGCCGTTGGCTCAGCAAGAGCTCCACATGATTTGATAGGCTGAGAGCTCCCCCCCATCGGTCCCTTTGGGCTGTAAAACAACAGTCTAGAAGCTTATTTTATGAGTGCACGCTTCTGCTCTTTGCATGTTTATGTCAAACATTTGGAACAAATGGCATCCATTGGCTGGAACAACACAGATAAATCTAGTCAATTCACAGGCAAGAAGAGCAGCACAGGCCACTGAGAAAGTGGCCCACTTGATGGCTGACAAGAGGAGTGCTTGCATTATTCAATTAATACCTGAAAGGGGTATATTTTATGCAGCATTCACTAACGCATCCACTAGTCAATGTGCGCATGGCATGCACAAATACACAAACACACACCCACATAAACACAGGGACTTGTGTTTGCATTCTGGGAAAAGACTGGACTCCCCTTCCATTTTGCCAAATCAAATATACAGTGAGAGCAAGCTAAAAGGCACTTTCAATCAGCCGCTCTGGGTCTGTCTGTCAATCTGAGAACAACAACAATCTAGCCTACTTGGAGTGGTCTAGTCAACATCCATTCCCCAATAAATTCAATCAGTGACGCTTTGGGTGTGCGCGTGTGAGTCGCGTGTTGTAAGTGCAAGTGTTTATTGGAGAGGCAGAGCGAAAGACAGACTCTTTTTGACAGGGTTGTTTTAGAACAACAAAGGATCGTTTTAAAGTGACAACTGAATGTATAGAGGATGTTGAATATTTAAGAGATTTAAATTAAAAGATGTAGCTAGAATATACATTTTACTTTGAGTATAATCCTATTCCTCATTCAATGACAATAGGAAACTCTAGTTCATCAAATAATCTTAGAAAGCCAAGTAGCAGAGTTAACAGGCCTGAGCTAATGACATTGATGTGGAGGGCTGCACGCTGGAGTAACTGACTGTTTGAGACCAAAAAGCAGCACTAGCAGGCTCATCATGGACCGGCACTCTCATTATTTGGCCACAAATGGAAATGCAAATCGCTCGCTTTGCTGCGGACGCCTCAAATTTATTAAACTAAAAGGTTTAATTTCCATTTTTCTCTGCATCAGCTTTATTTATAAATGTCGTGCCCTATGAAGACCCTGTTATTTTCTCCCTCTCCTGCAGGCTCTTAACAAATCTGCTCATTAATATGGAAATGGAGAATCAATCGCTTTTCCGGCGACAGAGCGCCGTTTCCCTCTGCGGTGTGTAATGTGCTCTGACTGGTCACCAGCACAAACAAATTCACATGCATATAGACAACATACAGTATATATAAAGCTATACATTACCACATATTTATGTAGAGTATCTATTTATATTGGCGATCACATAGATATAAAAGGAATAATGCATTTTACTATATGGTCATAACATTTGTTCAATACTGTATTTTCCAGCCCATTCAGACAACTATTAGACTATTGCCAGAATGGCACCAGATGTTGCAGCATTAATAACCCATAATATCAAGTCCTGCTTATCCAACCTTTTCAGAGCCCTAAAATAACACTCATAGACCTTAATGAGATCTAATTATGCACAAGGTTCTTATTCAGGGCAATATGATGATAATTGCATCTGCGGCTTTTAACACTTGGTCGGTGCTGGCCAGTAAATTGCTTCTCTCTCCCTCTCTGTCTGTCTGTCTGCCGCTCTGTCCTCTCCGTCTCTTTTTTTTTTGTCTTCCTACAGTCAACAGTGGGGAGTGAACTATCACACCTATCCACTCTGGTCAGCGACCTAATGAACATTTCTAAATGGCCATGACCAGCTGGTTAAAAGACTAATGTAGCTGCTATTAGCCAAAGCGGTTGTTTCCTCACAGTCATCTGTGGAAAGCAGTATAAGAAAGGCAAGAGAGAGTGGGCTAGGACCGACAGGTCCCTGTTTTCACACTATTCTTCTTCATACACACACACATATACAGTACATACGTACACACAAGTTGCCCAGCATGTTTATCTTTCACATTCTGAAGCAAACAAACCATGCAACCCACAGTGCATTAGTGCTTATTAGGGCCTCAAGGTGTGAGTGTACGTGTGTGTGTGTGTGTCTTATTAGGAAAATTCAGTTTCAGTCAAGGTCTCAGCACTGCGGTTGCAGACCACTGGCCATTGATTATTCATAGAGTCTGTGATTGGGTCCATTAATACAAGATTAGGGAAGGAACCGGTGCTCATTTTGTGTGTGTTTGTGTATGTGTGAGTGTGTTTGTGGACAGGAGTTGAATTGTAATGAATCCACAGTTTGTGTTTATCTAGAGTCTATCAATGGAAAACATTATATAGGTACAGTACATAAAGCAGAAGGAGCATATTAGCAGAGTATGAAGGTGCTTAGTTACTTATTAACACAAATGCATTAGTATAAGTTAAAGGTATTAGGTGTTAGGCCAATATAAAACCAACACAGTGCCTTTGTTTAAAAGTGAGCAATAGGATTCAAACAATAAAAGGGAATATTTTAAGCTCTGTCATTTACCACATACTGTAAGATTTCCACCTAATAGCATTTGTTCGTCAATTGAAACTTAATTTGAGTAAATGGTGCTTAAATGTTTAAATCACATTTACAGGCTGTCAACTGATGTGATGTTCTTCACATGGTCACCCTTTGTTTGAATGAAAATAAATTGATGGCAAATGAGAAAGGATTCTGCTAAACGGGTTGAGGAGACCTATTGGATAGTAGCTCCCCCAAGTGGCCATTTTGGTCAACTAACAGAACCTCAAAGCCAATGTGGAAAAAAGCACACAACCACACACGTTGTGTGCATACAGTACAGTATGCATTACATACACAGTATAATAACTGATGTAAAAATCTGACCAGAATATTGGAATCATTTTCTTTGTTTTATTTGTTGTCAACCTCACAGCCCATTTGGGTGCCTTTTAGTTTCAACTGTGTTTTGGGGTTGGTAAAGTTTGATTCTTTAATTTCTTTTCAGAGGGTGTGTCTGAGAAACAAAGATGGTAGAGAGATGAGTAAAAGAAAGCAGCAATAAATAAAAATTTTGGTTGACATCTTTGGTATATGGATAACAAATTCCATTCACAGAACTACTGTATATTGAGTACAGGCACACAATGATGAAAGAAGTGTTGAGAGCTTAATTGCAATTACTTAATGTAAAAAATACTGCATTATAAGTAAATGTCTTGCATTCAAAAGTTTACTTAAATAGAACCAGATAAGCATGAGCAACATGTACTTCCCTGTCTGAGTGTATTGTATTTTGGGATTATTATTAAATGGTATACACTCATTTAAGCTATGCATATATTTCATATCCAACTCTCAATCTTCAAAGTAACTGCAGTTGTCAAATAATTGCAGTAGAGTAAAAAAAAAGAAGCAATATTCCATCTGAATGGTATAGTACAAGTAAACAGTAGAATAAGAATGGCAATACTTGAGTTATGTACAAATACTTTAAAACTGTACTTAAGGCTGGAACCAACAGGTCAAAGTGGGCAACTGCCAGGGGGTCCAAGCCCCTCAGGTTGAGTGTCAGTTGGTTTTTGGCAACTTGCACTTTTAAACTAAAAAGGTAAAATATCAACTAAAGCAGATCCTGTGTTATTAAATAATTTTTTTGTGCTGTCCTATAGAGGGGCCCTGTGTTGCGCACATAATAGGCATATCCTTAAAGAAAAAGCCTGCTTATATTACCTATTACTTATATTACCACAAACAAACTGACACACCGAAAATGTGGGGTGAGGCAGTAGTATTTCAGCACAGGAGGTTTGGTTGATGTTTGTGTCTGTGGGTAAATAATGAAACTGCCATGTAGTGCTGTGTGCACTGTACTTGAAAACGTGTGGGCAATGTAGGTACATACACCCTTCACAGAAGGTGGGAGATGGGGGTGGAGGTCAATCGAGCCCAACATCAAATTTTGCCCTCAGGGCTTCCTCACATGTTTACCTCACCATGTCTCAAATGAAAATGATGAGTGAAGAGGGGCTTATTTCTGTAATTTAAATGTAATCATCAGTGTTCGAGTATTAAAACAAACTATCATTTTATATATGAGACACAAAGGGCAGATGCTCCTCATCCCAGTACACTATGTCCTGATGGCCTACCTGTCCAGGCGGCATGCTGTCCGCGGTGCTGAA